>NW_018397290.1:450238-450318 GCF_002168275.2 Theobroma umbraticum
TAATTGATTAAATTAAACAATTAAATTAACTAGATTTCTTAAGGATTTAATTAAATTATTTAATCAAATTATTGGATTAA
>NW_018397290.1:450328-450618 GCF_002168275.2 Theobroma umbraticum
CAAAATAGCTTTGTAATTAGGGTTTAAAATTAATTCAATGTATAAATGCTTTGCTATAACCTCTAAACAAATTGAGAGAGAATGGCTAAAATATTAAGAAAATGGCATATTATAAATTTCTTTTGCCTTACCGTTTCTTGTGTGAAGAAAAAATAGTTTTTTATTCACTTGATTTTTTTGTGTGTTCAACCTCACAATTTTGTGTGGATTATGAGTTTATGAAACTTATCTTTGCTAGAACATTGTGAAGGTATAGCACTCTCAATTCTTAAAGAAAGATTTTCTAATTC
>NW_018397290.1:450628-538906 GCF_002168275.2 Theobroma umbraticum
ATCACTATTAGAGGCTGCACAATGATTCCTTGGACAGCTTTAGTTTGCAACAATCGGGCTGAGGTGATTGAGCTTTTTAAAGACTGATTTGATGGCTTAACAACTAATTCATCAACCTTAGTTATTTAGATAAAGTGATATGATCATGTACTTTTATTTTTAATTTAATTTTGTACTTCATTTGGCATGGAAGAGATCCTAAGAGGGTGAGGCATAATTTAATTTTTAAATTTATTTTGATGCATTTTATTTGTATTTGATGCATGATCAGCCCTCACCCAACACTAGCCACTAGAGCATTCTCAATTGAATCATCAATCCTAATTGCTCTTCTTTGTTCTTGAGCTAATAATGCATTTGTAAGTTTTATCATTAAAATCCGAGACAAGTCTTTAGAATTCTTTAAGCAAGATATTTTTGCCTCAATTTTTTCAGGAAGACTAACCAAGATTTTGTTTACTACCCTCCTTTCACTAAAATCCTCTCCCAACAAGCTCAACTAATTTACCACTTTCATGACCTTTTCTATATAGTCCTTAATACTCTCATCTTCTCATTCTCAAAACCTTGAATTCTCTCAACAAGTTTAGTATCTGAATTTGTCTTATTCTATCACTACCCGTCAGACTCTTCTTTAAGTTTATCCTAAACATTCTGGTAAAGATAGAATAAAAAACTGTTAAGTGTAAGTAAGACATAGCTTTATACCTCTTATCTACTTCCTCATATTTAAGCAAGAGTTGGATTTACTTGCCTCTGGACTGGAGTTTCTCCTCCAACTTCAATTACTTCTTAAAGATCAAACGCTCTAAGATACACCTTCATTTTGATTGACCAAATTGAGTAATTTTCTCCTAAGAAAATCGGAGAAATTGAAGCATTGTAGCTGCATGAAGCCATAGCTCGATCAACATTGATTTGAAGACCAAATTGCCAAAAACAACAATAAAAAAAAGACAACTGAAAACTAAATGGTTTTGGTCCCTCAAGAACTTGAACGCTCCAATACCATGTTGTAAAACCTTTGAAACATTTCTTGAACTGCAAAACAGAGAAAGAAATGATCAAAGAAAATAAACTGTAAAATTGGTTATCATCTTCGTTAGTCAATTCTCAAGACAGTCTTGGCATTTATACAGTAAAGCTCACACAACTGACTATTCCTCAAAAATGAGGTTGTTAAGAAACTACCAACAGATTAACAGAAAACTGAAGCTAAAGACTTTGGAAACTAACAGCTAAATGAAGAAGAAACGTCAAAATGACATTTGCCTACACATCTCAACTAAACTTGACTAAACGACTCCATAACTTATCATTTAATCAAACCACAAGTTTACACAAGCAAAGCGATTCGTTTCATTAACTACTAACTCAACTAGCATTTAAACATCATTGCATCAATCGTCTTTCAACAGCATGTCCTTTAGTTAATTTCCCTTCTTGGGATTTTAATTACTAATTAGAATTCTTGACATTCTCATGAATCTGAATGATTAAATTTGGCGAGTTGGACATGCCATAAGATAGCACCCACGATAAGAAAAGAGAGAACAAAAAGTGAAGAAGCAAAACCAAGAGAAAATACATATAATTACTTGGAATTGACTTTTACAAACAAGCACAAGTGGGTTTCTCCAACTCACGCACCAAGAAGTCCTAATCCTAGTCAGTCCTTGTCCAACAATTTAATAAACTAAAGGTGCAAGTCTCGTGTTAATTAATGCCATTACTCATAATGTCGTCATTTAGTCCACCTGCCACACACATGGCATCCCCAAAATCACTCTCATGCACCCTGCATGGCGCTGCATGTCGCCATTTTCAAGAGCTACAAAATGCTACTGCTACTAGTATATATGCAACACCTACCCCTTCTACTTTTAGCAGTAGTCGTGTGGTACAACCTTCCCGATCTCTTTCTCTGTCTGGAGCCATGTGCAAGCTTAAAAATTCCTTTCTCTCTTTTCTCTTTCTTTTGCTTCTTTACCTTCCTGTCCTGGTCTCTGCAGACTGTGCTTGTGGAAACGAGCTGGGAGAAAGTAGCAGTAACAAAACCAAGGCTTTGAAATACAAACTTGTAGCAATATCATCAATCTTGTTTGCCAGTGCTCTAGGGGTTTCTCTCCCGATCTTGGGCAAGAAAATCCCAACTTTTCGACCCGAAAACAATGTTTTCTTTCTGATCAAAGCGTTTGCAGGTGGAGTGATTCTCGCCACTGGCTTCGTTCACATACTTCCTGATGCGTACGAGTCTTTATCTAGCCCTTGCATTGGTGAAAAGCCCTGGGGGGTTTTTCCTTTCACGGGGTTTTTGGCTATGGTTTCTGCTATAGTGACGATGATGATTGACACATTTGCGACTAGTTTCTATAAGAGGTCGCATTTCAACAAGGCTTTGCCGGTGAATGCTGATGAGGAGATGCTAGGGGAGCATGAGGGGCATGTTCATGTTCACACGCATGCCACTCACGGGCATGCTCATGGATCCGCCTTTGTATCAGAGGATTCTGGATCATCTGGTCTCATAATTAGGCTGCGTATTATATCGCAGGTATCCTTTCTATCTCTTCCGCAGGAGGTTATGTTACTGTAGAAATGCACTGAACTTTAACGCTCAAATAAGGAAAAACTCTGTTTTTCCTCTATTCTTTTGTTCTGCATTTCTCACCCTTTCTTTGCTCTATTATTTTTGTTATCACTTTGGGGTTTATTCCAATTACTAACATTTCACTATAAAACACTAGCAACAAAATAAATAAATGCATTTTTGAACAAATTTTTTGTTTATGGGGAAAATCATTTTCCTGCTTTCCTCGGTTCTGAGTCTGAGCCTCCTCTTTTCTTCTTCTTTTATTTGAAACAAGATATCGACGATATAATTAAATGAAAAAGGTTTAGATTGTTCCGTACTGTGTAGGTCTTTCATGGTTTAAAACCATGGGAATAATCTTTCTGGTATTCATAGGTTCCCCTGCCTTCTATATTTACATTGCGTTGCGTGGGAATAATCTTCCATTGCGGGCTGGGCACCCACAAACTAATTCCCACTACGATAATTGTTCTGATTCAAAGGGTATTTAAAGAATTAACTTTTATTTACTGTTTTCGTAAAGGTGTTAGAGGTGGGGATCGTAGTTCATTCAGTGATAATTGGGATCGCTTTGGGTGCTTCCCAAACTGCAAAGACAATCAAGCCCCTTGTAGCAGCATTGACTTTCCATCAATTCTTTGAAGGCATGGGACTCGGTGGCTGCATCTCTCAGGTATCTCCTCACTTCACACAGTCCACACATTGTGCATTCCTCTGCCTGCTCTCTGCTGCCCACAATTTTAAATGCCCCACACCCCATACATGTTATAGAAGCAAACAAGACGACTAGGAGAAGGAAGTAGAAGCATGACTTTTGATCGTTTCTGATCGGTTGGGGCCCGACAAGTACGCAATCTGTGCAGTCTTTTTGGAAAGCAGAGAGCATTTACTTACTGTTGAGAGTGGTGTTGTGGAATGTAGTTGCAGAAGAAAGTGAAACCTGACAAATTATTATTATATCCAGCACATCGGCCGTTAGATGATCACCATGAAAATCTCTTAGTCTTCTTGTAGTTATTGTTGACTATGTGGCTAAGGGGTCTCCTGCAAATATGGGTCCAAGCTAGCACTTTTGGTTTATGAATGAATATCTTGTGCAGGCAAAATTCAAGGCCCGTGCCATTGGAATCATGTTACTTTTCTTCTCCTTCACGACCCCAATGGGAATTGCGTTCGGCATGGGCATATCGAAGATTTACAATGAGAATAGCTCCAAAGCTGTGGTGGTGGAAGGAATCTTCAACTCCCTTTCAGCTGGAATCTTGATTTACATGTCTCTTGTTGACCTGCTGGCTGCAGATTTCATGAACCCCAGAATGCAAAGCAGTATAAAACTGCAGCTTGGATCTAATCTTTCGGTTCTTCTGGGGGCAGCGTGCATGTCACTCTTAGCCAAATGGTCCTGACTGCCTCATCCATGAATAAAACACATTTTGTAACCATCCTTTCCCTTTTTGTACCAAACATGGTATCTGTTCTTCCTTGTCTGTTGCTTGAAAAAGTGATCGCACATCAATGGAGGAACAAATGCCTTAATTTCAGTGTCCAGTCATTGTGAGACTGGGAACCATATCTCAGTGCCATGGCTTTTGGATTCAACAAAGGGTCTTTTGGTTCTTCCTAAGATATCATTTGCTTTCTTGTATGCTTTTCGTCTCCAAAATGAAGGGCTCAAATTGCATGACAATGACATAAATTCTCGACAACAGGCAAATTAATTATTCATTCCCTATCAGCATGTTGATTTTGTCAGATTAATCAACATAGATTTTGCCCTTTAATCTCTTAGGTTGCATGCAAAGATAAAAAATGTGCTTTTACACATAAAAAGCATACTAATAAACATATTTATGTTTATACACGTCATATTTTGAATAATGATATTTAATGGAACCATTTAGATGGGGCAAATAATTAAATTTATATTTCCTATAAAAAGTTTTTCCAATAATTGTAAAATTTTTGAATCTAAATTGGCATGAAATTTATATTGATATTACAATGATGAATGAATAAGATTATTTTTATACCGTCAGCATGATTTTTTTTTTCATTTTTAAATGTCTAATACTTTCATTTTTTTATATTACAAATTTGTTTTTCATAATTTTTTTTACTTTTGGATATTAAAAAGTATTAAACACCTATATTATATATATATATAGTCTAATTTTAATGTAAAACACATCAATCTCAAATTTCATGAAAATTAAGTGATTCTTAGTATTTATTTCATTTAATTAATTAAAGAGGAAAGAGAGAGATGAATTGGGCTTGTGAGGCCCAACAAACTATCAAAAGTTGGGGTAATGGCTGTGGATTTTGCTGGGCCTTCAATTATAAAATCCAGTCCAAAGGAGAGCTGACGTGGATCCCACAAGCTAAGCGCCTAGCTAGTAAGCGCTGCGTTATGGGAACTCCTTAGACAGACGTGGCATGCACACCCAAGCCAAATATCAATAAAGGGCGCCAGCCAGAAGCAAGCCGCCCAGGGTCAATAACCGAAAGATTAAATTAAAAATTAAGAAAAATCGCAGATCAGAGAGGAAAAAAGGAAGAAGAAGAAGAAGAAGGAGAAGAAACCCTAATCGGCGAGGAGAGGGAGAGAGAGAGAGCACGAAAGCCAGAGGAAAATGGGGAAGAAGAAGAAGAGAGTATCGTCCAAGGTATGGTGCTACTATTGCGACAGAGAATTCGACGACGAGAAGATCCTGGTGCAGCACCAAAAGGCTAAGCACTTCAAGTGCCACGTCTGTCACAAGAAGCTCTCCACCGCCGGTGGTATGGCCATCCACGTTCTCCAGGTTCACAAGGAGTCCGTCACCAAGTATCTCCCTTTCCCCTATTCCTTGCCTCTCTATATCTTTCATCTTTTACCTTTGTTAAGTCTTGCTGTTCGGCGTTTTCCTTTTGGTTTTGTGGGGGTTGGCTGAAAAGTGGTTTTGAATAGTCATTCCGGGAAGAGAGCAAGTAATTTCAAAAGACATAAAGAAGATGACTAGCCTCTTTCAAATTATTGGCTGACCTTGCTTGTGAAAATTTTCTAGGAATTTTTATTACCTCTTTAAGTCTTAAGCGTTTGATTTATTCACCTGCAGTTATCAATCTCAATTTTGAAAAGCTGTTCATCTGTGAACCTGCTATTTTTTTTTTCTGTCAATGACCTTTGCAGTACACTGACACAGTAATTCGTTTATAGGGTTCCCAATGCTAAACCTGGCAGAGAATCGACTGACATTGAAATTTATGGAATGCAAGGAATACCACCTGATGTACTGGCTGCCCACTACGGGGAAGACGGTGTGTGTTTGGATATACTATCATTTATAACCATGTTCCTCGTTAAATGATGATAGCTTGAGTGGTTTCTCACAAACATATAAAGTAGTATGTGTTTATGTACCTTTGCACAATTAGATGCCACTGATTGAGCAAAAAGTGGCGGCATGGTGGAGTTTTTTTTTTTTTTTTTAAATATCATTAGCATTTTTACAGTTCAATAAAATGAAGGACACGTTTTAAAGTTGAATAGGGATACAAGGTTTTGTATATGAAGAAAAAAAAAATGGGGATATTGGTTTGCTCTAAGATGAGTGAAATCTCTTTGTGGGCAGAAGTGATGTGAAGAAAACAAGGTTTGCAGTTTTCTGCAATTTTATGAATTTTCCTTTATGTCAAATAGTATATTATTGCAGATGTTATCTATGTACTTATGCTTAGAGTGTTCACAGAGTATTTGTTATTTTAAATTAACAAGTTTGCCGCTGTTGCATATTGACGTTATGAGATTATATTTGTTTTTATGTCTACTTCCTAAATCATAAAATATCAAAATTTCTTGCAGAAGAAGAGGCCCCTTCAAAAGCAGCGAAAGTGGATATTCCATCTACTCAGCTTGTGGGAGGATTGGTGCCAGGGCCACTTGGTGTTGGATATCCTCCTCAATCAACTTTAGGAGCAGTGCCGCCAGTGTATGGTCTCTTATACTAGCAAATTTTGTTCCATTTATTGTATGGCCTATCGGTTTTGAAATATGCTTGTTGGAAACTTAGAATTTGGCATTATGTAAGAATAATAGGCTTCTTTCTGTCATCATTTGTTTGATTTTGATGCATTTTTCATGTGTACATATGCATCTCTCATCATGCAACGTTTTAGTTTGCATTCATAAGGATACCAATTATCCTGAAAAGTTGTTAACATTGATCATCGGTAATAGCAAAATTGATGAGTTTGCATTCATAAGGATATCAATCATCCTGAAAGTTGTTAACATTGTTCATCGGTAATAGCAAAATTGACGAATAACTTTTCTCTTGGTGGTTGTTTGCCTCAGTTACAGTGCTGCAGTGCCTGTACCTCCTACTGGTTGGGCAGTTCCTCCTCGTCCACAGCCTTGGTTCCCACAGCATCCGGCAGTTTCAGTTCCTCCGTCGGCTCCTATGGGATATGTGCAGCAGCCATTATTTCCAGTGCAAGGTGTGAGGCCTACTTTGCCAGTGGTTTCAACATCACCTGCAGTCCAACCTTCACAAATTGCTCCACCTGGATTGTCAACATCAACACCTCTACTTCCTGTATCCCAACCCTTGTTCCCTGTTGTCAATGACAATGTACCTACACAGAGCTCACCATTTTCTGCTTCTTTGCCAACAAGTGTTCAACCAAGCACTACTGCAGAAGTTAAAGGCTCAATTGAAGTACATTCGAGTGTTAATACTTCTGTGCCAGGTAGCTACCATACTGCTAATATTTCAGGTTTGACTGGTCTCACGACTACAAACAAAAATGGTCTCTATATTGTTAGTTGTCTACAGTGTTACACAACATTTTCTCCCACACAATGTTGATGAGCGGAAAACTTGTTCCTGATAAAATGGAAAGAGAAAAACTTGGCAAAACTATAAAGACCTTAGGAGCAGAATTGCTTTGACTTTTGCAGTCCTTTTTAAGTTTGATGATTCTTTCTGGCCAAATATGTAAAAGCATAACGATATTCTGCCTTTTTTGCTGAAGCACCTTCTTTAGTTATCATTTGTTACACCACCCAAGCACATACGGCAGGTGACGTAGCCTTCGTGACTACCACTGCAAATGTATATACTTTTTGGATTACAATTTACAACTAAAAGCTTCTCTCTTGCTTTCGCAGTATGCAAACATTCAGACCACCACTGCTTATAATAATGGACTTTTCTCGAGTCCTTCATGTTGTTTTTATCATTTTTAAATTACTACTACTTTGCTTTATTGCTTTGCAAAAAGCAAAATTTCTTTCCTCCACAATTGTGTTGCTTTGCTCAGTAGAGTGGATCCCCTTTTTAAATTTTTTAACAAGTTGGATCTTCAATGTCTTTGAGATAATTTTTGTGCTTGCTGTCATTTGCCCCTGCTATTATTCTTCTACTTCAGTTTAAGTTAACTTGCTTTTGTACTACTATTGTAACTTCTATGTTTTCTTTACTTACATTTATAGGTGGAGCTGGAGCCAATTCTCATTCTTATGCCTCTGGTCCAAATACTGGTGGTCCATCAATTGGACCACCCCCTGTCATTGCTAATAAAGCTCCTGCTACACAGCCAGCTGTAAACGAGGTTTATTTAGTTTGGGATGATGAGGCCATGTCCATGGTCAGTTTCTAACTTCTCTTTAAATGCTTATTCTATTTGCTCTTTTCTAGTTGATTGCAAATTCTTACTAAATGGTTTTATTTTAAATACTTGCAGGAAGAGAGAAGAATGTCCTTAGCCAAGTATCAGGTGCATGATGAAACTAGCCAGGTAAGTCATAACTACCTCTCTAGTATGTGAGTTGGTTTGCGCATCTAACCAGATGGGTAGGCTTATGCTTCATGTTTTCAGATTCAGTTGTTTACGCATTGTTACCCATTTGATGAGGTATTTTCATATGAATTTTGTTTTATTTATTCCATATGAAAAAAGAACACAATTTGTGAAGAAGTCATGAGCCCTTTAAGCAAGTATTCCCATTGATTGATGGGCATGCGCTTTTATTTTAAAATATTATTTCCCACTTTGCAAGCAATTGCCTCCAAGTGTTTGGGCGTCAAAGATTCAAGTAGGTATTTACATTATTTTTGTTGGTAGTTGGTAATTACAATTTTGACAAGCTTGCTGCAGTACATTCAAGGATTTCTCCAATCTAGCATTGTACTTAGTTAAGAATGTATGTGATCCTTTAAAATTTGGATATATTCATTGTTGTTCATTCTCCCTATGCTTGATTTGGAAGTGTGGGGTTTGGGTGGAACAAGATGATACCCAACAGATTTTTGCTCAATCGTAGCTTCATTACAATTTATTTTATTGATCGTGAATTCAGGCTTTTCCAGGTCAGCTTCTTTCGTCAAAGTTTGGTATCTTTTGCATAGGACCAAGCTTTAATGTATATCTGTTTTGGGCAACTGATGGATGGTCATGGTTCCTATCTGATCATATTGTCAAATGGATTTTGTTTTCAGATGAGCTCTATTGATGCAGCCATAGACAGAAGGATACTGGAAAGCAGGCTTGCTGGTCGAATGGCATTTTAGTTCCAACCAAGAGGGGAGGAATGCATCTTCAGAAAATTTCATGGATGGATTGGAATGAGGGCCTGGGGTTGCTGCCCCCAATTTCTCATCATTTTTCGGGGTCTGAAAACCTAATGGGATGTGTGATTGTGTTGTATTCTTTGCAAAAGCGAGGCAGAGGGGAGAAGATAGTAATTTTTTTTTAAAAAAAAAAAAAATTCTGAGTTAAAACTCTAAAACTGTTAGGACTTAGCATAAGGATTTTATTCCAAAGTTCCATGCTATGAGGATATTTATATGAGTTTATAATTATAACCATATAATTTTTTTTTTGTCAATTCGGATGTGGTATTTTAAAGTATTGTTTATTGCATTTGGAGGAGGGCAGGCAGGGCCTTGGATAAGTATTTTTCTACTTAATAAAACGCGGATCCATACATGCAGCGGATAGCTTCCTCCAGTTTGTTTACAGGATGATCATTGAATGATGAGTGCACCGTCTTCATCAAGTCAGACGGCCACGGCCACTATGATGACCAGTCATACTTTGGAAAAATAAAAAGTTTATAATTTCGCATCTCATTATTTATATTTTATAAGTTTGTGGCCAAAAAATTAATTTTTATTTTACAAAAAAAAGGGTGAAGAGAAAAGAAGACTGGGCCCAAAAACTCCTCAAGCCTGGGCGATCAAAAGGCCCTAAACCTAAAACCCCTAACTAAAGCCTCCAAAATCGTCGCAGGCGCCCTGCCTGCGAAACACCACACCCGCCACCGCCACCGCAACAGCCAACAGGACGCTTGCAGTTGCAGTGATACCATCAAACCTAATAAACGAATCCAATGCTTAGACCAAACTCCGGAAAATGAAGGCTTTGAGAGCAGCCAGAAGTCTGTCTTCCTCTTATCCTCCCCGTCTACTTGCTCGTTTATACTCAGCCCAACCCCAGCAGCGCCATGATGACTCCGACGAATCCCACCACCAAAACAACACAGACTCTGTCTTCGACAGTGCCCAATTCTCAATCCCCGAAACCCCCTGCAGTGCCCCTCAAGTTCAACAACCCACCTGGGATGTCCTCCATAGGCAAAGAGTTGAACGCCTAGTCTTCAACGAGGCTCTCCACGCGGACAAGTTTAGACAAGAGGAAGAGGAGGCAAGGAGGAGGATTCTTGCAAAGGCGTTGCTTGAGGCTGCCTTGGAGTCCCCAGAGGAGGACGCCGACAATGACCGAGAGGTCAAGGAAGAGGACCAGAAGTCTCTCTCCGTTGGGATAATTGGCGCCCCTAATGCTGGAAAGTCTGCCTTGACTAATTTTATGGTTTGTTCGTTCTACGTTTCTTTTCTTGGGACATTCTCTTAATGTTAATGCATATCACAACTAATTAGTATTATGTTTGTTGTATTTTGTAATAGGTTGGAACGAAGGTTGCTGCTGTGTCACGGAAGACAAACACAACCACTCATGAAGTGCTGGGAGTCATGACTAGAGGGGATACCCAGATTGTATGTTTCCTTTTTTTATTTTTTATCTCTACTACTACTTTACTTTATTTGCCTTTTATGCGCTCCTTCAAACCATCTTATGTCTGACATTTTTATGCTGATATTAACCGAACTTTAGCTAATTTAATTGCAATTAGAAGTGTCTTCACCTCTCTGTTTACTTTTTAATTCATACTATTTTGTGAGATTCACCCTGTTTTACAATAAGACACAATAATATTTGTTCAAGTTTTTTACTTTTAGCAATTTTACAGGCTTTCTCTCTTGTTACTGATACTAAATTTTGATTTCTTCCCACTCTGAAGTATTAATTGAACCTCAGAACATGGGATATGATGTGTCCATGTTTTCTTTTTGGCTCTCCAGGGAGTTAATGTGCGAAAAACCTCTTTTTTACTCTTGCTATGTTGTTATTGTGCTCTATAGGAGTATCATTGTAATAATTTCATGTATGCATTATGCAGTGCTTTTTTGATACCCCTGGACTCATGTTAAATAGCAGTGGATATCTTCACAGAGATATGAAGGTTCGCGTTGAGAGTGCGTGGAGTTCAGTTAATCTATATGATGCACTCATTGTTATTTTTGATGTCCATAGACATCTTACACGGTTAGTGATCTGTTACATTTGATTTTTTGACCTTTGTCTACTTTTGTATTGATTTTTTCCTAGGACATATGGCAACCCTTATTGTTGTTGTGCTTTTGATTTGGTTTATCATTGAGCGTCTCTTTTACTGCACAATACATCTGGTTGTCCATTTAGCTTCATCCCAGGATTTCTAGCCATCCTTCTTTCTAGTTCTTCCCACTCTTTGTTTACTATCCTGCTTCATCTGGAGAGATTTCTGATTGTACAGCCAATTTGATTAACCTTTGGACTTCAGCACATCCTTTATAAGCCAGCGATATTTATAGCTTTTCTTTTACCTTTTCGTTGTCATTGTAGATTGATTTTACTTAGGGAGTTCAACTGAGATCTACCATCAGTTTTTTTGTTATCTAAGCCTATACCACTGGTTTTTATCTTTGTATTGTTTTTCTGAACTTGCTTTGTGAGGAAAGTTCACATGCTTTCTTTCTCCCTGTAACAAATTAGTGGTAGTGGGTGGGTCTGACTTATTCCTAAAAGGATGACTCTGCAAGGTTGGTGGTTTTGATGTTCCAATGTTGACTAGAACTTGAGACTCTTGGCATGAGTGATGAGTGGTTGCATACTATTTCTTGGCTGAGTAGTTGGGTATGCCATGAACATGCCATGAACATGCTTAATGATATCTTAATGATGACATGTTGCTAGTATGCCTAATGCATTTGAAGATGGTCTTTGTGTGTATAAACATGTGTGTAATTTGTTGTGAGTACTGTGACATTTAGTCTTTTTCTTAATGCTTGTCTAATGCTGAGATTATTTCCTCCAATATCTTGATTGCTGATCAGATTATCTTTCTAATGATCTATCCTTATAGACCTGATTCAAGGGTGATAAGATTAATCAAACATATGGGAGCAGAAGCAAATTCTAAACAAAAGCGGATATTATGCATGAATAAGGTTGATTTGGTGGAAAAAAAGAAAGACTTGTTGAAGGTTGCTGAGCAGTTCAAAGATCTTCCTGGCTATGAAAAGTAAGTTTCCCTGCTGAAATAAGAAGGTAGTGGTACTCCTTTTAGAGCATAAACCAAGCATGCTTAAGTTAGCTTCTGATAACTTTCTTTTATTTATTTTTTAGGGTTTTCATGATCTCGGGATTGAAGGGCTCTGGAGTAGGAGATCTTACTAAATATCTGGTGGAACAGGCATGCTTCTATCCTGATTATGCTTCTATTGAAAGTAAAGATATTCAAATAATTTGTCTCCTAGGTCACTTTTGAGGCTTACAGTTTCGTTTCTCTTACCAATTTTGTTTGTCAAAAAGCAGTATTTTTATCTTCTGTTATTAATTTTTCTTATTTAACCTTATTGTTTTCGCAAATTTATATATATATTTTTACTTGAGATTGATTGATGCAGTTGATTTGCTCATGCGGTTATAGTATATTTGTGTCATGTGAACCTTATGTTGTTAGAATATACATGTGTCTTTACTGGATGAACAGCTGATAGGAGGGTAAACATAGCTGGTGGTCATTAGTTACATGGAGCTCTGGTGATCCTTCACCTCTGTATTTACCCACTTTTGGATGCAATTTTACCTTGAGTCTATCGATACAGCAACACTTGTTCTATTAAAAACGTCTTAGCATTAATGCCTTCTTGGTATACTTCTGTAGAATGGTGCAGCTTGCTGAAGGTTTTTTCCTACCATTCTGTCTTCTCTTTCTCTAGAAAGCAGTACAACTTATTAAAGCTCAATGGCTTTGTTTCCTTTTTTTTTTTCCCTTAGGCAGTTAAAAGGCCTTGGGATGAAGATCCTCTCACAATGAGTGAGGAAGTCATGAAGAATATTTCATTGGAAGTTGTCCGGGAAAGGTTACTAGATCATGTGCATCAGGTAAAACTTGGGTGGTTCTGTCTATGCATTGCCTTTTGGTTCATATTTTGTTCTCTCTCTCTCTCTCTCTCTCTCTCTCTCTTGAATGGTTTTTCATTTTCCTATTCTTTCACCTTTCCATTTGAGGGGCAGGGTTGGTTAAGAGGTGAGGAGTTCTCTAATCATCAAGATCAAAATAAGGACTACCCTCTTTGTTGCAGGAAATCCCATATGGTATTGACCACTGTTTGGTAGACTGGAAGGAATTACGAGATGGATCTCTGAGAATTGAGCAGCACTTCATTACTAACAAACTAAGCCAGCGAAAGATTCTTGTGGGGAAGAATGGTTCTAAAATAGGGTAAGCTAGTTCTCTCTTTCAAGATTTAATTTCTTGTCATGGTTCCACTGTTTTTTCAATCATGAGCAACGCCACATCTCTCTGAAATTTTACTCCTTGAGGTTCTAAGGGATTAATTCTAGTTACGGCTGGGAACCTCATAGGGATTTAATTTTAGCTTGTTACTATGGAGTTTTATTTTCGTTCCTACACTTCTGATGTAATATCTGGTATTGGGTGTTTGCCTATGCAATCTCACCAAAAGAAAACTTATTTTTGATATAAACGCAGGAGAATAGGGATTGAAGCGAATGAAGAGCTAAGGTCTATCTTCAAAAGGGATGTGCATCTCATGCTTCAGGTTAGACTTAAAACATAAGTTCCATAAAAATTTAATCAAATGTCAAGGACTGGACACTTGCTGCCATACCATCTGATGTGTATATAAAAAGGGTGCCCAATGTACCAGTACCAAAATTTACCTTGGGTCTTATCTGTGTAAGGCCAACATGAAGTCAGCTCTATAGATGATATATTTATATCGGGATGTACAAGTGAGGTAACACAAATGATCAAAATAGCCCTCATTTGCTTGTACAATCTCCATAATTTTCTCTTTCAATGTGCTGATTTTGATGTAAGATTACTTGAATTTGAATTTCCTCTCTTGTAGTCCTACGCGATGGATGTATTTATGTGCCATTACATGAAGCTAAGATGAGGCTTATTCAGCTAATTCATTCAAAAGTACTTAATTTTACGATTATTGTTGTTTTCATAATTTTAAAGATAAGATTGGATGTCCAATAGTAGTTATATTACATATTTTATACGAGTGTTGATGTAAAACTACAGTCTATATTGAGGCAGCTAACATGTCGCATTAAAAACGAGAGAGAGAGAGAGAGAGGCTTGAAAAGTTAGAATATCATACGATTATGTAATACTAGTAAATGGCTGAGTTAACATTTGAGTTGAAGGGTCTCAAATTCACTTACTAACACACCTCTGGCCTGGTATATTAAGAGAAATTTATTCATTCGATGCATTGGACAGAGGAAAGAGCGAAAGCTTCACACACTGCATCTACATACTCTTACTACAAGGGCAGATGGTAAAACGTTACTGCCTTTAGAACAGTCAATCATCATCCATTAAAAGAGGGAAAGGGAAGCGTCAATTGGTCGAGAAGGCTGATAACCGGCGTAGCGAGTCTAGGTTCATAAGCCAAACCATACAATTCGCAACCCTCTCCGTTGTTGTCACAGCCACCGCGAAGGTAAGGGCATGGAGGAATCCACTGCCACCTCTTCCTACAGATGTCAAACAGCAGTGCCTTGTCTGATCCTCGAATCATGATCACGATAAATTCCCCATGCCCAACACAGTTAAAACCATTACCGCCTTCGACTTCTGCAAATTGCATGTATAGTTGCAGAGGCATTCTTTCAATTTCTACCCATGTTGTACCACAAGCTTGCAAGCCCCAAAGTCGCAAACTTTTTGGTACGTTAAGCTTGCTTTTCTCCACAGCTGCGACTAGGATCAGCTTTCCTCTACTCTCCACCAAGCTTGGTGATCGAAGGAATCTTCGCATGGGAGCTTGAATCTTGAACCAGTTATTTGCTGGAATATCATAAGCCAGGACACTGAATGGGCTGTAATTCATGCAATAGAACTTGCCCTCAACATAAACCATTCGACCTGATTCGAGGCTACAAAGCCGCGGCAGGGAAGAAGTGGTGCCCCATATTGAGTAAAACCCACCTGCATCAATATGAAAGCTTTCTGTGGATAGATTCTTGACAGCATAAGGAGAAATCAAGTCATCACCAGCAACTGCGACGGCTATAGATGTGGGGCTAACTGTTAACCCTATAGAAGGAAAGAGACGGGGCCTCAGCGTGGGTGGCAATTGGCTTAAAGTACCAACCAGGGGATTGCATAGAATAAGAGTCTTTGTGCCAGCCTCATCAGAGACCCAGCAAACCAACCCACCAGAGGAAGAAGCTGGAGAGAACCCGGAAGGAACCAAGTTGAAGGAGATGCGGTACCATGCAATGTCGTAAGGGTCAAAGAGGTATCCTTCACAGTTGGTCCTGTTGTCTCCGTTGCCACCACTGCCGGTGTTGTTTCTATAGATGTAGCTCTTCAGTGTCTTGTGCTTGAAGAACAGAAACCAATGGTGGCGTGGTGATATTTGCATATACAATTCCAGGAAACTGCTGGAAAACAAGAGCCCATACCATCTCTTGCATACAGAACGAGCTCGAAAAAAGGCTGGTGGTGGAAGAAATGCGATCACCCGATCAAGCAGCCTTTGTGGTAGTTTGCTCCATATCCTACTGTCCATCCAAGGATTGCTGGTACTGTTGGTGCTAGTAGTACAGCTACTGCCTGTGATAGTGAAAGTGTAGGAAAAAGGTAGCGACATAGATGTGTTGAAAGCATCCATGAGAAGAACTAGCTATTCTTTGTTTTTAGGTTGGACATGGCTGAAACTGATTCTAGTCTTCTCTCTTTTTCTTTTCTTGTTTCTTTTTTCTTTTTGCCTGCAGAATCACAAAGACTAGGATTTACATGCTTTCACGATGAAAGGGTTTGCATTAGTGGCGTGCTGAAACCGATCTTTCCACTTTCGAGTTAAACGAAAGGCTTTGTTGATTTCCACAACAGGTTTGTGAACCGCAATAAGGAAAGGAAAATCTGCGGTTGGTTTTAAGGGACCGTCCTCTTTGGGAATGGAAAAAGTATTGTTTAGGGTATGGTAACAGTAAGAGGCCGCTGCTAGTGCTAACAATCTTCCGGGCTTCTCATTTTCAGTGGAAAAATGGAGAGTAGGGCTTCAAGGAGAAGGTGCTAAAAAGACAACCAACTAATAAAAAGAAACGACATGCTTAATTTCTAGGAAAAGAGAGAGAGAGAGAGAGAGAGAGAGAAAAGCTACTACAAAAACTCATTGAGGGTTGGTTACTCCTTTTGAAGAGTCTCCTTTGCAGGGTTTTCTTGGAATGACATTGTTTTGGATGGGAGACAGGTGTTTATATAGGAAGAATAGAGTTCCTTTTTTCTCTTTTGCTCCTGGTTTCTTTTGTTCCTCTCCTTGGTGAGAGAATGGCAGTGATTCTGATGGTTCTATCTATCAATTCAGTGTTTTCTTGTCAAGGCCGAGGAAGGAAGGACACTGCTGCAGGTAGAGAGATATAGCGTCAAACCGAGTGTCCTTTGCATTGATTATTCACACTACACGAACCCCTTTTTCCAGCTCCACAGACCAGACCATCTCAAACTTATATGTTTCCATTGCACGTCGCTTGGTCATTTTGGGATGAGAAACAAGAGGTAGCAAGTGTGATCATTTTGATCAGGAATAAAATTTCATTGAGCTAGTTACAAGAATAATATTTAGTTTTAATTAAGCATGTCCTTTCCCAAAAAACTTTAAGGAAAATATACTGTATGTATCAATAGTCATGTCCTAACCTATTCTTATACTGTGGTAGTTGTGTTTCACAACCACAAGCATGCATCACCCTCGTCCTCGTCCTCGTCCTAGCAATCGCTGTCTCTGTTATAACCGCTGTCGTATTAGAGTTGGACACAATTAGTGAACATGAACATGAACATGAACTTGAACCTGGTACCTTACCGGCTTATAGTGGGAAAGAATGAGTTAATCTATACATAGCCATAAAAGATATTGAGCAAACTTGATTCTTGACTGTGTTTAAGTAACAAAAAATGGGTTGGGGGGTTGGGGCCTGGCGGGGGGTGAAAGTGGAGAGAGAGAAGAGAGGGAGGGTTGAGACATGATGTGGCAGTGCAGTCTGGTTGACGCAAAAACAATTTGTCAGATCATACGTCCAATCCCATCTCACTCAGTGATGGGTTGTTGCACTGTTTGGCGTGAACCACAAAGACTGCTGCTTCTCACTTTCTCTTTTCTCTGAGTAATAATATTCTCTTTATGTAACACACTTGGCTCTTGTTTGGTTTTGTTATGGGAAGCAAATCTAAGTCAGAACAAAACAGAAACCTCACTCCCACCACTCACTCCCCCCTGGCTGGCTGTCTTGCTTTTGTCAATCTTCTAGTATTATCATTGTCTCAGAATTTGGCCTCCAGAAATGGATGAAGTCTACTGATCAGATTTGGAAATCCTTATCTTCCTTCAAGAAATCTCCTTATTTAGTAAAACAATAGCCCCCTCTTATTTGGAAATTGCGTCTCATTTCAAGCAACCCCTCTTCATCTCAGCTCCATGTCAATCCTCTTGCCTTGGACTTCCTTCCTATGCCCTTTTTCTTTTCTTTTCTTTCTCTCTCCGACTTCCTTGCTGCCTGCTTTGGCCACTTGCCTGTTGCTCTCTTCCCATTTTATTTGCTTTGACTTTGCTCAGAATTTCATGAATTTCCATCCCCCTCCATGCATGCTTCTACACTTTTGACTTTTTTTCTTTCTTTTAATGAAAAGAAGATTCATTTACTCTGTATATCTAATAAGAGAAAATATCCTATCTGTATATATATATATACATATATATATATAAATATATGTTTACATAACTTCGCAATTATTCTAAAAGAGATAATCTTTCAATAATCATTGTTAGTTTGGGCACACCAATACTCTCTTACACTAATCTATTAAGAGAATTCCCAATGTTTTATCATTCTTTAAACTAACACTACAATGCTTGCTTTTAAGACAAACCAACCAACTCTTTTCTCTTCCCTTCCTCTTAATTCTTTTTATCTCCAAGAAAATAGTGATTTTTCCTCCTTTTGACTATGGATGGTTCGCCAATCCACGGCCCGGGATCAATTGTTTAATTAAATCCTGCAATGTCCAATGGGTTTGTTGTTCTTTGGTCGACCAACAAATATATAGAAAAACGTTTATAGTCAGTACAATCATCAAGATATTCAAAGTTTCAAACTAACTAAGCTGGCTAGAATACTAGTACTAGTTATAAATAAATTAGCGATGACGAAGACAGCTTTTGACAAACTCGATTAATTTCTTTGATAAATAATTTCCAAAGATGCTGCGGCATAACTTGTAAGACTTGGACCAGCTTCCTAGGCTTTAATAAACTAATACATCGTGTTTTGTTTAAACAGAACCCAGCTAGACTGCAATCCCTATGGATTTTACCTCATTTGCTTTGATAGATTCATTGCAATAGATCAGCAAGTTCCCCAGGGACAAACTTCAGAGTATAGAGGTGGCAAGCTCCAAGCTGAAGCTCTGATAGCTAACCAATGGTCAGGAGATTGGTTTGGTATTTAATTCTTGTCCAAGATAGGGATGCCAGAGGTTGTGAAAGAAGGCAGGAATGGGTGTGGCGGGTAGACAGATGACCGCCAACATATTTAATTTAATACTGAAAGGTCGCGTAACAACAGGGGAATCTGTAGTTTGCTGTTTCAATGACCATTCAGATATTTTTAAGAGGTATTTTAAAAAATAATCTTTAAAAATAAGATATTTTTAAAAATAATTTATTTTATAATTTTAACTATTTTTAATCAAGTTAGATAAAATTACTCTTAATGAAATTACACGTCAGGATATTATACACCGTGTACAGAAACATGTTACACGTCATGGTTAGGTTGTTACACATCATGTACAAAAACGTGTGACACGTCATGGTTAGATTGTGACACGGTTAGGTTGTTACACGCCATGTAAAAAAACGTGTAACACGCTATGATTAGGGTATTACACGTCATGTACAAAAATATGTTACACTCCATGATTAGGTTGTTACACACCGTGTACAAAAACGTATGACACGTTATGGTTAAGTTGTTATATGCTATGTACAAATATGTTATACGTCATGTTAAAAAAAATACTGTTGTTACACGTCATGTTGAAAAATATTATTGTTACACGTCATATTCAAAAACATTTTGTTACAGTTTAATGCCTAAACTGTTGTTGTTATTTACAAACCAAAACTTCAAATCTTCTCAACTCTCTTTATTTTTTCTTTGTTTTTTTTGACAATTTGACACCGATTAAAGTGTTTCTAACATATTTTTATAAATCAAAATATAAATTTTCTTATCTAAAACACCTATTTTGAGTAAAAATCGAAAAAAAATTTCATTGAAAACCTATGTTTATAAATTTTAAAATTTTGAGTTTATTGGTATTTAGATCTAGAATTGATCCGATTAAAAGCTATTTCAAATATCTGTGATCATTTTTACTGTTTAGTTTTATCTGATATACCTAAAAATCAAATTCTCTAAATATTCATCTACTCAAGTACATCAAAACTATCATTTGGTGTCTTCAAAGTGCTGAAAAGAGAAATCTGAAAGCGGAAGAAAGAAATCGGAAGTATAGAAGACGAATGCCGAAGGGAGAAATCGATAAAATTAAAGAGGGTGGAATGTTGAGAGAGAGAAATCGGAAGCACAAATGAAGAAAAATTGTGATGAATGATTTAATTTATTTAAAATAGTTTCAAAAGTATTTTCGTCAAGTCATGACCAAATATAACTAAAAACAGTTAAATTTATTTTAATTTTAGTTTTAAAATACTTTTATCAATAAAGATTATTCCTCACAATTTTTTCTATTTATTTTTAAATTGTTAAGCCGAAAACGATTCCGAATGAGTGCAAATACTAAAGTTTACGTTATGATAATTTTTCTTTGAGATATGATATAATAAGTAGACTGTCTCAATAGTCAAAGATCGATAGATAAATAAATTGCGCATGATTTAAGATATGGTACAACGTGGTAGGTATGAAATCCAAAGGTGAAGCCGTGAAGGATCTTCCCTTGAAATTATAAGGGAGAGATAGAGACTAAGACATCCAGAGACCTGAGTCCCGACAAAGCAAAGGAACAGCGCCATGAACAAGTTCCATGTGGTGTTCATCGCTACCCCAGGAATAGGGAACCTTGTTCCCACTGTTGAGTTTGCCCGTCACCTCACCAATCACGACCCTCGATTCATCGCCACCATGCTCATGATCGACATGGCAGAAAGACCTATCGTCAACGCCTACATCCAGTCCTGTGTCGCCACAGCCACCAATATTAATTTCATCAACCTCCCTCCCGTGGATCCCCCGTCACTGGACGAGTACCAAACTTCCTTGGGCTACATCTGTCTTCTCATAGCAAAGCACAAACTCCACGTCAAAAATGCAATCGAAGACCTCATGTCAACCGAGTCCCCGTCCGACTCAGAGATGGGTAATATCCGAGTTGCTGGCTTCCTCGTTGACATGTTTTGTACATCTATGATTGATGTGGCAAACGAGCTAGGCATCCCTTGCTATCTTTACTTTGCTTCTCCTGTTAGCTTTTTGGGATTTATGCTTTATTTTCCCACTGTAGACGCCATATTCGCCACTGAGTTTGTTGATTCAGATAGTGGGTTGATGGTCCCAAAAGACTCCGCAGCAGCCAATACGAGTGAGTTAACCATCCCGGGCTTTGCCAACCCCTTACCTCATCTGATGTTGCCCAATAGAGTGTTGTACAGAAAACAGGAAGGTTACTTCTGGTTTCTACACCATGCACGCAGGTACAAGGAGACCAAGGGAATGGTTGTGAACACGTTTCGAGAACTGGAACCGTATGCCATCGACTCTGTTTCTAATGCGAATGGGGATTGGCCTCCCATCTATCCCATTGGTCCAGTTCTTGACCTTGTTGGACCGGCACTGTGGCATCCGGAACGGGCTCAGCACGATAGCATCATGCAGTGGCTCGATAACCAACCTCCTTCATCCGTGGTGTTCTTGTGTTTCGGAAGCATGGGAAGCCTTTGTGGGGCGCAGTTAAGGGAAATAGCAGTGGGACTGGAACGGAGCGGATTCCGATTCTTGTGGTCAATCCGCGAACCGCCCAAAAGGGAACTGGACCTTCCGGGCGAATACAAGAATGGGGAGGGAATTGAGATGCTGCCTCAAGGGTTCGTTGATCGAAGCCGAAGGGCTGGAATTGGGTTGGTTTGCGGATGGGTGCCGCAAGCTGTGATATTGGGCCACCAAGCAACCGGAGGGTTCGTCTCCCATTGTGGATGGAATTCTATCTTGGAGAGTATATGGTATGGTGTTCCAATAGCCACGTGGCCGCTCTATGCAGAGCAGCAAATGAATGCCTTCCAATTGGTGAAGGAGCTAGAACTGGCTGTGGAGATTAGACTGGAGTACAGGGAAGGCAGCGACTTGGTGTCTCCCGAGGAGCTGGAGAGAGCGCTGCGGCGTCTGATGAAGGGCAATGATGAGGTTAGGAGAAAGATGAGGGAAATGAAACAAAAGAGTAGGGCGGCTCTCATGCCAAATGGTTCATCCCACAAATCGCTGGCTTCTCTGATCGAGGAGTTAACCGCAGGGACTTGATGAGCAGTTCATTTCTTTCGACTTCCCACTTCTCATGTATACCAGTTCAATACGTGAAATATTTCACCACCAGGCACCATTCCAATGGTCGATCAGTCCTTTGTTCTTCCAAAAATTCAGAATCGTAAGAATGCGAAAACATAAACTAGTAATAGTAAATAAAAGGGTCGTCTATCACTAGGGGATGGGCCTTGATTTATGTCTGTTTCAGTCAATATTGCCAGAAGTACGATTCCATTGAGTAGCCTCTGTTCTCTTCCCCTAGTATGTGCTGTTTCACCATGCACATCACGATGGTCTGCGTTGTAAATGAAAAATGATCAACCTCCTGCAGTGTTTTCCATGGAAATGATGCCATGCTTTGGTTGGAGGAGGTTTAATTTCCCAATCAAAGCAGCCATTAATTTTTCTTTCCAAGAAAGGTCAGAAAGTTGGTCAAGCTCTCTACATATAATTATATATTGCATGTTTTCACAATTCTTACTGGTAAGTATATTAATAGCCATACAACTAGTTTCATTTCTACAAAACTAAATTGTACATTATAAGCGTCGACTTTCTTCCACTAACCCGGCAATGGTGCCCCAGCATTCTCCACTGCTCTGAAACTGAGTAAACCAACACATACAGACATAAGTGTCTGATAAGAGTTCTCAGAAAATTTCATATACTCAATTTCTGGTGATTTATCTTAAGAGGGTGTCTCTATCCAAGGGCCATTCATTTTATTCAGAATGCTACAAGCCTCGCTATATGCTCGATTTGGTAGCAACTTTGATATAAGTAGGAAAGACCCGCCACAATATAGGAACAAAACTTCAAGCCACTATATATAGTTCAGAAGTAGCCCAGATTAAACACACGCCTTGCTGCGATCAAACTGTAAACGCATTAGATAGTTCAGATGTTTGGAATTAACAGCAACTAGTACCTATTCCTTTAAACCAGCTAACATTTTGGGATCTTCTTAACACTGGAAAAGTTTACCATACTACCCTAAAAAAGAGTAAGATAATTGGTATATCAGCGGTGTCTACTAATTAACTCTTGGACTAGGAAGAGTAAGAAGCTTGACTTTTCAAATATGAACCTATTTTTGATCGGACTCAACTCAATTAAGCATTAATCCAAACTAGGTGTTCCACTACATCAATCCTTCTCTTTTCAGCTGAGTTTATGGCCAACTCTCCTAAACATTTTTAAACAGGAGCATCAATTCTTGCAATATCATCTGTTTCGAACATCTGGTACCCAGCCTAATCTGTTTCTCTTCATTTTGTTACCTATACTGATAAAACCTCACTGTATGAACTCAGCACACACCAATGAGTGCGTGGATAGCTGTAAAAGCTTTTCTATGACAATTGCATTCGTAACATAAGCTTTACAAACCCTCAGCCAAATCAAGGTCTGAAAACTACGCAAGTTACTTATAAAACAGAATAGGAAATAACATTTCCTTCTAATCTTAGTTCTTACTGTGGTGATAGGTTGGCTAACTGCTCTTGCTCATTGCTGAAACATCTTTCTTTCATTTACGGGGTCCATTCCTGGGAGAAGAAAAGAAGAAGAAAAGGAAGAAAGAAGAAAAATCAACCATGATGTTACTTGTTTACTTCGTCCTTCATGCTAATTTTGACTCTTCTCTGTGCTTGATTTAAAATATAAATGATAACATCCGGTTTAAACAAAACCCATTTTAGAGACTTTGCTTTATTTGAACAAGTTAAATATTTGAATTACTTATTTCAGGTATTAGTTGAAAGATACAGTGAACGTAATGTTAGTGTTGTAAATTCTATCTGTTATGCAACATAATCTCCCAATGTTCAAAAGTCATTCGGATCACAACAAAGCCAAGATCCAAAGTGATTTTGCAAATCAAACAAAAGACAGAAAAAGAAAACAAAACCAAGAAGACATCGATCACCTTTGGGCAAAGAGAGCAATTTGCACATCACAATGTAGACAACGAGAGATCACAAAAATGGCACAAGCTGCTTTTACTAGAAACAGTTTATTTTGGTTATGACTACCACAGCTTTACATGTTATCGGAAGCAAAGATGTAACGCAGAAACTTTTATGCAAAAATACAGTTTTAATGCCAATTATGACAATCTTTAAGTGATTTACCTCGGTTGCTTTGATATTTTCATTGCAATAAATCAGAACACACTATATAGATCAGCCAGTTCTCAGGGACAAACTTCCGAATACAGAGAGGCAAGCTCAAAGATAAAGCTCTGCTAGCGAACCATGCCAGAGGTTATTGGTTTGATACTTAATGCTGAAGGGTTCTGTCGTTTGTTGATTCAATGACCGTCCAGATATTTTACCATGGTTAAGGTGGAAAGAATTCCGAATCAGTGATACCATTTTATTTGAAATATACTGCAATAAGAGGAATGTTGAGTAGTTAAAGATAAACAAATCAATAAATAAAAGGCATATTATTTGAGACTGAGACAGCGTGGTAAGTATAAAGATCTTTACGCTACTTTAGAGCTATAAGAGAGAGCAAGAGAGAGACAGAGAAACTAAAACGCCTTGAGTCTGAGCCTTGACAAGCGCAATGAACAAGTTCCATGTAGTGTTCATCTCTACCCCAGGTAACTTTGGGAACCTTGTTCCAACTGTTGAATTTGCCCGCCGCCTCACCAATCACGACCCCCAATTCTTTGCCACCATTCTCATGATCGACATAGCAGAAAGACCCATCGTAAACGCCTACATCCGATCGTGTGTTGCCACGGCCACCAACTTTAATTTCATCAACCTCCCTCCCGTGGATCCCCCGTCAACGGATGAGTACCGAACTTACTTGGGTTACATATGTCTGCTCATAGCAAAGCACAAACCCCACGTCAAAAATGCAATCGCTCACCTCATTTCAACTGAGTCCAAGTCCGACTCCGACAGTAGTACTGTCCGAGTTGCTGGCTTGTTCGTTGACATGTTTTGTACGTCTATGATCGATGTGGCAAACGAGCTAGGCATCCCTTGTTATCTTTACTTTGCTTCTCCAGTTAGCTTTTTGGGGTTAATGCTTTATCTTCCAACTCTAGATGCAAATTCGCCACTGAGTTTGTAGCCTTGGACAGTGGGTTGATGGTCCCTAAAGACCCAGCAGCAGCCAGTGCCAGTGGGTTAACCATCCGGGTTTGCCAACCCCGTACCTCACCGGGTGTTGCCCAATGCGGTGTTGTACAGAAAACAGGACGGTTATTTCTGGTATCTACACCATGCACGCAGGTACAAAGAAACCAAAGGGATCGTTGTGAACACGTTTAGAGAACTGGAATCGTATGCCATCGACTCTGTCTCTAATGGGAATGATGATTGGCCCCCCATCTATCCCATTGGTCCAGTTCTTGACCTTGTTGGACCGGCACAGTGGCATCCCGAACGGGGTCAGCATGGTAGCGTCATGCAATGGCTCGATAACCAACCTCCTTCATCCGTGGTGTTCTTGTGTTTCGGCAGCATGGGAAGCCTTATGGGGCGCAGTTGAGGGAAATAGCGGTGGGACTAGAACGGAGCGGATTCCGGTTCTTGTGGTCTATCCGCGAACCGCCGAAAATGAAATTGGAGCTTCCGGGCGAATACACGAATGTGGAGGAAATCGAGATGTTGCCTCAAGGGTTCGTTGATCGAAGCCGAAGGGCTGGAACTGGGTTGGTTTGCGGATGGGTCCCGCAAGCTTTGATATTGAGCCACCAAGCAATCGGAGGGTTCGTCTCACACTGTGGATGGAATTCTATCTTGGAGAGTATATGGTATGGTGTTCCCATAGCCACGTGGCCGCTCTATGCGGAGCAGCAAATGAATGCCTTCCAATTGGTGTCGGAGCTGGAACTGGCTGTGGAGATCCGCTAGATTACAGGAAGGGCAGCGACTTGGTGTCCCCCGAGGAGCTGGAGAGAGCGCTGCGTCTGATGAAGGGCAATGATGAGGCTAGGAGAAAGATGAGGGAAATGAAACAAAAGAGTAGGGCGGCTCTCATGCCAAATGGTTCATCCTACAAATCGCTGGCTTCTCTGATTGAGGAGTTAACGGCAGAGATAGCGATTAAATAAGTGAAAATACTTGAGTAACAAGCAGCGCTGAAACGGTGGATCGGTCCGTTGCTCTTGTCATGAGGCGATCATAGATGACTCACCAGTAAATACTAAATAAAAGTATCGTCCTTTGGTATTGGAGGGACACATTCGCTTTATGTATGTTTCAGTCAAAATTGAAAAAGTACGATTCTAAAGTAGCTCAGCAGTCGTGGAGTAGGAGTAGACGCTGTTCCTTTCCAGTTAAAGCAAATTATGTGATAAGGAATGGATGCTCTTTTCCGTGTGTTCTTCGTTGACAATGAAAAATGATCAACCTCCAAGAAAATGATGCGATTCTTAATTTGCAGCATCAAGGAAAAGAACCCACAAAACATTTAGTCTTAGAACACTAGTTTTTTCCAATGCAAAACCAAAGCTACACTACATCTCGTCTCGTAGAAACTATATGGCTGGAATCGTAGTTAATGGGTCTTGGATTTCTGCTCCGAGACAGGTGAGGTGTACGTAAGGTCACTTTTAATTATTTCCGAAATCTTTTCTATAATAATGATCTTTTGGAGTTGACAGAAATATGATGATCTCAGTATGGTGATAAGTTTGGATAGTGAGTTGAGCTGTTTTCTTTTGTTTCATGTTAATATTTTGATTCGCTCAATACTAAATATCAATAGACAAAATTTTTGTTCAATGGTATGAGTAGCACTAGATTTACACCTTGACTGTATATCCCGACTTTGATCTCCACACATGAGTTGATATTTACACTGAAATTTTAGTGACTTTGATACAAATTTCATTTGACCGAGTAAGTCTTTGAGAGTAGACATAGTGTCAAATTCAGAGGTCAAGGTGTCCTGGTTTTTATCTTTTGAAGCTCGAATTGAGAACAAGTCCGTTAGAGCTATTGGGGCAAACTAGGCCAAAGTGAAAAAGGGTACGTTTAGAAACAATGACCGAAACGGCGTTCCAAGGAAAAACCATTAATAAGTGCCCGCTCGCCTCCTCTCACTGCCTTTCCTCGGTATGGTTGGTAAAACAGAAAAACCTAGGAAAGAAGTAGACAAGAATTGGAGGGAAAAGAAGAGAGCGAGCCAAGGAGAGAGTAAGAGCAATGCCAGTGGCAAAACCAGAATCGTGTGATTCCAGGGTGATTGCTCATATCGACATGGACTGCTTCTATGTTCAAGGTTTTAACTCCTTTTTCCTGCTACTTAGGTTTCCGACCAATTCTGCCTTGTCTGTTTCGTTTTATTCTGTTCCAATTTCCCAAAAAGTTGCTGAATTTTGTCGCACAAGTGGAGAAACCGAAGCCAATTCACTTTCTTTCTTTTTGTTCCGCGTCATCCGGTTCTAGACTAGTAGCAATTATGCCCTGTTGTTCTTCAAAATTGTTACTTTCGTTTTATGATTAGGACCCAGAGACCCAAAGTGTCATTTTTTCTCCATTTAGAAAAATGAAAATGAATAAATTTTTTATTTGTAGTTATATTCAGAAAATAAGTGAAGTCATCCGTTCATGTTCATCGCATTTTTACTCCCTCCTTGAAATTGTCATGCGCTTTCTCTTTAGAATTTTCCTGTCAATTGTGGCCGAGTGTCTTAAGTTCTAGCGTAACATTGTTTTATACATTTCCTTTTGTAGTGGAGCAAAGAAAGCAACCGCAATTACGGGGTTTGCCTACCGCAGTTGTACAGTACAATGAATGGAAAGGAGGGGCTTTGATTGCAGTCAGCTATGAGGCACGTAAATTTGGGGTGAAGCGGTAATTTCGATGTTAAGTAATCCTTATCTGGATTCTTAATTGATGATTAATATTTTCTTATTTTCTTTTTTCTATCTTATGTTTGGTTTTCAGCTCAATGCGTGGTGAGGAAGCCAAGGAGGTTTGCCCACAAATTCATCTGGTCCAAGTTCCTGTAGCCCGTGGTAAAGCTGATCTTAATGGTTATCGGAATGCAGGCTCCGAGGTGTATGGATTTGAAGAACATTTGCACTGAATTCAAGCATCTTGTCAGTAGTTCATTTAGAACCCATCTTATGCTGGATTTTAAAAAAATTTGCAGGTGATGTCCATCCTTGCAAGGAGAGGTAGATGTGAAAGGGCTTCCATTGATGAAGTTTATCTTGATCTTACTGATGCAGCAGAAACAATGCTAGCAGAAGCTCCTCCGCAGCACTTGGAGGCAATAGATGAGGAAGCTCTTAAGTCACATATTCTAGGGCTCAATAATGAGGTTTGCACCCATGCTTTGGGATCTTTCAGCATAAGATTTAATAATGCTTGGCACTGGAGTTGATGATGGTGAATAGCACCTTTGTTGATGGACAGATGCCATTTTATATGATTTTAGCTTAAGTAGAATGTTCTGGGAAGCCTCCATTGCTACTTAAACAATAAGTTTAGTAGAATTGTATATGTATCCTGTCATAAATTTTTCTCCCTACTTGGGGTCTACTGCATACTGTTTTGCATGTTTGGAGAGTGTAGAATTTTGCATCACTTAAGATGTTACTGTACGTGCAACTGTGCAGGATGGGAGTGATGTGAAAGAAATTGTTAGGAATTGGATACATAGGTGCCATGCTGATCACCGTGATAAGTTACTAGCCTGTGGCATCCTCATTGTTGCAGAACTTAGGATGCAGGTTTTAAAGGAGACAGAATTCACTTGTTCTGCAGGCATTGCTCATAATAAGGTTGCTAGAAAGTTTTTTCTTTCCCTTGTACTCTTTCAGCAAGTACCATAAGGTACCGCATTTTTACTAACCTTTTGCTATCATCTTACAACTGACTTTGTTACCAGATGCTGGCCAAACTTGCAAGTGGTATGAATAAACCTGCACAACAAACTGTCGTGCCTTTCTCATCTGTACAAGGATTGCTCAATTCCTTGCCAATAAGGAAAATGTAAGTTTCAATAGATTTCTGGATTGAGTTGAAATGCTAATTAGTTACATTCCTTGAGGATAAATGATATTTCAACGTCATCACTAATGTATGAGGGAAGAGCAGTTACATGCTCACCTTCTCTCCTAAGATGTGACACGTTATTTTGACTAAAAACTTTATTTACAGGAAACAGCTTGGAGGCAAGCTGGGGATGTCCTTACAAATTGACATGGGTGTGAACACTGTTGGAGATCTATTGCAATTTTCAGAGGAGAAGCTTCAAGAACGTTATGGCTTAAATACTGGGTCATTAGCCATTAACAGAGCTTTTGGAAATGTCTTATATTTCTCAATCATTACAGCTTCTCCACTTAAAAATCAAAACTTAAATTACTACATTTTACGTATAACATCAAGAGCTCTTTTCTAGCACTTTCTTAAATTCTTTCCATAATGTTGACTTCTTGTTTTAAGTTTTATACAATAAAAATCCACCAGAAGAGGTGACCATTCCGAATCATGTGCTTCACCATTTGGTGATTCATTTATAAGTTATCTGGAATTCTGGATATGGTTCCTAAATACCTATATTTTGCATGGACTCCAGTACTTGGCTATGGAATATTGCAAGAGGAATCAATGGAGAAGCAGTTGAGGGACGCCTTCTCCCCAAGAGCCATGGTTCTGGAAAGACATTTCCTGGCCCTCGTGCATTAAAGACAGTTTCTGCAGTAAGGATTTTGTCTTTAATTAAATGATGCTTTCTGCTCATGATGCACTATGATTTTTTTATGTTATGAAGTCAATGTGTCAATATTCAGTGTGGTTATCTTAGAATGTAGATTTTGCACGAAATAAAGGGCAAATTTTGTGAGCTTAATTCCCAAGTGTGATTATCTTAGAATGTAGTTCAATTTGTTGAAACTTGCCTTTTTATATCTTTATTACCAGGTGCAACACTGGCTTAATCAACTTTGCGAAGAACTCAGTGAACGGCTTTGCTCTGACCTAGAACAAAACAAGAGGATAGCACACACTTTAACTCTGCATGCTAGAGCATACAAGGTACCCATCTTTTATCTTGTAGGTTTGCACTTTTATGTGCCTGTGGCAGCTTCTTTCTCTTATCCAACCCAGATTCTTATATGTGATGTGCTAACTCCAGCATCCTGTTTTGCTAATTATGAGTATTTCTGCAGTCCAGTGACTCAGATTCAGAGAAAAAGTTCCCCTCAAAATCTTGTCCACTAAGGTATGGGACTGCCAAGATCCAGGAAGATGCCTTCAACCTATTTCAAGCCGGATTGCGTGAATACATAGGATTGTATGGTGTTAAGTCTCAAGGAAGTCACTACAGTAGATGGGGGATAACATCTCTTTCTGTTTCAGCCAGTAAAATTGTCCCCATACCATCTGTAAGTTCAAAATTTACATTGTTTGTAGTAAATCATGACCTTGACATGTTTTTTTGGACCACCAAAAGTTATGCATAATGTGTTGCTTTATAACTGCTTTTGGCAGGGAACATGTTCAATTGTGAAATATTTTCATTGGCAATCTTCATCCCACTTTTCTTCAATACAATCAGCAGAGAACCTCAGAATGGATGCAACGCATTTGTCTCCCCCAGGTCTTCTTTCTTTGCTGATAATTTGTGATCGTGCTTATGATAATAATACATATTCATTGTCTAAGTGGGCTAGGTGTTCATTCAGGTAATGAAAGCTACTCAGAGGTGGGTTTACCTGAACCAAAAATTCATTTTCCAGGGGAAGATAGCTGGATTGAGGATACTACCCCTGGTTTGGGTCTACAAGAACAGAAAATAAATGTCTGGAAAGATGAGGTATTTATTAAGCAGATTCTTTTCTAAATACAGCATAACATTTTTAAGATGATAATTGGTTATTAAAAGAATGCAATCCAAAAAGTCTATAGAGCTTATGTCAAATATTTAAGAGTTTTCAATGAAAGTTTCCAGCTAATATTGACTTTTATATAAGAAATTGGCAACTGATCAGTGTTTTATTTTTGCAATGTGGAATATGATTATGTGATGCGAGCAAGCAACATAGATTTCTATACTATTGTAATTTTTCCTTGATTTTAGAGAGCATGATATGTAAAGTTTTCAACATGTATAACGTGTAGGCCTTTTGATATATGTATAATTTATATTGTGTTAGAACTACTACCTGTGTTTGACACGTGATCTTATTTTTTTATTTTTAAATGCTTCTGGTTGTGAACATTTCATGTTACTAGTCTGTTCTGTCTGCAGGATCTATCTTGCTCTCCATCAAAGAAGAAAGTAGATGGCTTCACCGAGGATACTTCACCATTGTTGCTCTCAGGTAATATCTTCCAGTACTTGCTGTTTCCTTGGGTCCCTATATGCCCTTTCAAGTTCTGATCATGTAATTGTGTTTATTTAGGAACTCAGGGGTGCTTGGAACAGAATCAGAATAAACAGCAAAGAGAGTTCTCTAAGGATGAGAGCCGGTTTAAGTCAGAATACCGGGAGCAAAAAGGAACAAGATTGAAAAACAAGGTTCAATCATGAATGTCATTTCTCTCTTCTTGTGTTATCTCTGTTTAATGTGTTATAATGCTATCTTGAGAATACTTGCTTATCTTGATTATTATGTGGAGAAGAAGTTCCTCCCAAGTTTAAATATCTTGATCTGTTCTTCTTTGAAAGAAATAGAGTCAATATCTATACACAATAAACAAAAAATTTGGTGATAGAAAATGTGGTCTGGTCAGGGTATAGCCCAGCCTCCTACAAATATATTTTACTTAAGCCTTAGGAAATGGCTGCACTGCAAGTACAGGGTCTTTGGTGGCTTGATTATCACGATGCAGTTGATTATAAGTTACTAGTTGGGGTTGCTCATATGTAATATATGGTAGGGATGAATTTAAGAAGTAATGTCAAGAGGCTATTGTAATTATAACCATGCATTTCACAATTAGTTATAGTTTCAGAATTTGCCATTGATTTGCTAAATGTTTGTGCTTTCTGGGGTTTGGGGGAATGTCTTAGCTTCCTTCGATATGTTGTGACAGGGAACATCTTCAATTTTGAAATTTTTTAAGAGCTGCAATCCCTCTGGCACTTCTTTGTCTCAAGAGCACGATAGAACTGTCCAAGGCACCGATGCTCAATTAACCAACGGTAATTCTTAACTCCACTTTTAGGGCCAATATTATTACAAAATTTTGTTTCTCTGAATATTTAATATCTAGGTGCAGGTTTTCAGTCCAGCTGTCATAACCTTGCAGAACTTAATGAAGTTGAAGTAGCAAAGGAGAATGGGACGAGCAGTCACAGTTACATTAGAGATCAGGATGAATGGAGAAGGGAAGCATGGAGTTACAACATCAATGAAATTGACCCATCTGTGATTGATGAATTGCCAATGGAGATCCAAGATGAAATTCAAGCCTGGCTACGGCCTCGAAAGCGGCCTAATAATATAGTTCAGCGAGGTTCTACAATCTCTCATTATTTTTCTCCTACCAAAAAGTCATAAGAAAACCAGGATATTTAGCATCTGCCTGTAGTAATGTTATTTTTTCTTTTATAGGTATAAACCATGATTGATAATACGGTCAGTTCTCACCAAAAGAGAAATCTTTCATCTGATCATACAAATATAGGAGGGATCATATATTCTGCCAAGTATATGTTTAACAATAGGCCAGACCATATCTCTCATATCTAGCATTTTTCTTCATCCAAAAATTTTAATCCTATCTTAGAGGACCTAAAGCTTGTTGATAGTTTCGATCCGGCCAAGGTAGAAAGCCACTTTGTGTCTTGTGCATTCGAAAGTCTGAGCAGGCGTCGTTTTCTCCAACCTAATAGCTTGTGCCTGGAGAGTCTCAGACAGACCAAAAGTTAGTAGTATTTAAGGTGGTGTGTTTGCAGGTTGCCATGTTTATGGTACATGGTGTAGGTCAACTGCAAAGTGCTAATTATATATATGGAAAAATCCTAGAGATTGGAGAGAGACTGCTTCGTCACATGCATGCTGACCGTAGTTAATAAATGACAAATTGTTTTTTTATGTTCTTGTGGATGCCTGCTGACTCTTGACTGCAAATGAAGGCATGTCTACTCGCAGTTAATCTTTCCCTGAAACGAACTCTAACCCTGAAGCTGCATGTGCCTTAAGAAGCTCAAAATGAAGGCATACATGCACAGGGGAAGAGTGTTGAGAAGAGATGTATTTCAACTGTTGATACGTTCGTCGTCACCTAGCTGGGTCCTCTCACTTTGCTTTCTTTCTAATCCAAGGAGCAAGGCCATCTGGTAAATTGAATTCCAAGTTAAATTATGCAATGAGTGGGAAATCCTTTGTACCAAAGTGATGTTATGGAAACTAGTGAAGTGCAACGGAAAGAGAAAGTTCAACCAGTCATGCCGCCAAGGATGGGCAAGGGTGCTACGCCCAGTTGCAGGTGGTCGCAGAAGGATGAGGATTGGCGACTCACGTAGCCAAATGGCCGGGTGGGTGTGAACCCGGCGGCTGAAGGCTGAAGCCTCTTTCGTTGGCTTTCAAGCGTCCGCACATTTGCATTGAAGTCCTTTGAGTTCCAAATACGCTTTATTTGGCTTTGCTTGTGACAACACTCCCACTTGATTTGGCATTTGACAAGGAAAATGTTGTTGGTGCTAACAACGTACTTTTGTGCACATATTTTTCTCGTGTCCGCAAAATAGTAGCTTGCAATCCCTACTTTTTCTTGGATACTTAGCTACATCACTGTAACGGGTCACATGGTGAAACATGTTTTAACTCCCTTTTTGTCCCAAATTAGTACGTACCAAGAAAAACATTATTCCCTACAAACAAATATATTATACTTATATATATATATTATCAGTTCATAATGTTAGAGTTGTAGTTTATTATCCTGCATCAACTTGTTAAAGCAGCATGCTTATGGTATGTTTCTGCTAGTATTATTATTATTGTTATTACTTTTATTATTATATGTTATTCATGAACTTGTTTACGTGCTGCGTGTCTTCTTTCTCTTGGCCGATTGTTGTTAATAATAATAACACTCATAATAATTACTGAAATTCGTAGGGTATCATATATATGAATTGCTGCAGCCATCCGTCTATACCAGCACCAGTTTAGTTAATTGGACAATGAAGCGCAACAGCCTCTTCTGAAGGAAGACGTAGGTGGACTTAGAGTTGGTGATGCTTTCACCAGTGCTGCAATCTGGGACAAGCTTAGCTTTGGGTGGCTGAACCAACAAGCAGAAGCTCAAAAACTCTGACGTTCCTCCGCTTCCTAAATCGGGAACGGCAGACCATGCTTACACATTGTTGCAACGCTCACTTGAAAAGGATCAAGTAAAACCCCTTCAGTGGCAAAGGCTGTATTTTCTGCTGTTCCTGCATCCCTGCTCCTAAATGCCATTTTCGCAGGTAAATATTGTCACCACTTAAAAATATTTTATCATCACTCCATGCAACTCAATTCCTTCTTTTTCAAATACTATCATGCGTCATTCATATTTTCCAGGAGTTTTCACCGTTGCGTCCTATGTTGGGCCTTATCTGGTCCCAAACTTCATTACTTATATATCTGGACTGGGACGCATGATGAATCAAGGTACTACGGCCTGCTTCTGGTCTTCCTCTTCTTTATTGCCAAGACACTCGAGTCCTTTTGTGAGAAACAATGGCGTTTCGGAGCTAATAGAATTGGTATTCGAGTCTGGGCAGCTCTGATGGCTACAATATACAAAAAATCGCTTTCAGTCAGAAATGCTGGAGCCAAAAATGGACAGATCATTAATTACATCAACGCAGATATTGAAAAAGTTGGAGAATTAGTTTTACACTGTCATGAATTTTGGTTGCTTCCTCTTCAATTTGTCCTTGCATTGATTATTATGAAGAAGCATGTTGGTTGGCTGCCTTCAATTGCTGCTATTGCAGCTACTATTTTAGTCATGGTGATGAATACCCGTGTCAAAGTTGCAAAGAAGGTGGCACTCTGGGATTATGGAAGCTATAAAGAGCATGAAAGTCTTGAAGTTCCATGGTTGGGAGTCCACATTTCTACAGAAGCTCTTTCAACTTAGGGATAAAGAAAGAGGTTGGCTCAAGAGCTACTTATATACCCAAGCACTGGTGGTATGTCTCTATTGGAGTTCATCATCAGTCATATTGTTGACGACCTTTGGTATATGTACGTTGTTACATAGACCACTAACTTCAGGATCAGTTCTCTCAACGTTGGCAACACTAAGAATCTTGCAAGAGCCAATATAAAACATGCCAGAGCTTGCTTCTCTTATTGCTCAGGCAAAAATTTCAATTGATCGGCTGCAGGACTTTCTAAGAGCAGAAAATCAAGACAAGTCAAAATCCAACCATAATGCAAAAGCTTCTGATGTTTTGATTCATATAAGAAAAGCGGAATATGCTTGGGAAACAAGCAATTTAAATTTGCAGCAACCCGCAATTATAATTGATAAAGATATTCAAATTAAGAAAGGTTGCAATGCGGATTAGTAGGATCAGGAAAATCCAGTCTGCTCTGTAGCATTCTTGGTGAGATCCCCAGGGTATCAGGCACAGGAACTGAGGTTTTTGGTTCTAAAGCTTACGTACAGCAGACACCATGGATTCAGTCTGCTACAGTTAAGGACAATATATTATTTGGGATAGAATTGAATGAATCATTTTATCATGATGTTTTAGAAGGGTGTGCATTGATAGAAGACATTGAAAGTTTGATTAATAAGGATTCAACTTGGGTGGGAGAAAGAGGCATAAACTTAAGTGGAGGTCAAAAACAAAGGCTACAATTTGCCAGGGCAATTTACAGTGATTCTGATGTATACCTCCTTGATGATCCATTTAGCGCCGTTGATACAAGTACCGGAGCACATTTGTTCAAGGCAACCAACTTTCAACCGTTTAATGCTTTTGTTCCTGTCAAGGATCATAGCTTTATTGCTACTGTTATTGTTAGTTGTTGGTTTTACTTTGCCATATCCACAATAATCATGGAAGTAGTTTCCTTGATTTCTAGGCTCCAGCACACAGAGGTTGGTGTGCCATTCTAGAATAATCATTTATGTAACAGTACATAGAAATATACAATCAGAGTAGCATAGAAAATATACTCCTCGTACCATGGGCACGACCTTTGCATTTTCTTATTCCAGCAACACAAGATGGATATATTTTCATGTGTTTGCAATGTTTTTGCAGCGCTGCTTAAGAGGGCTTCGGTCTCTTAAGACAGTAGTTTATGTCACCCATCAGTTGGAACTTTTGGCTGCAGCAGACATTGTTATAGTAAGCTTGTATCTGTTTTTTTTTTTTTTTAAATCTAAGCCTGTGTCTATATGGAGCGAGAAACTAATTTTCATCTTAAACATGCAATACGCAGGTACTTAGGGAGGGTAGGACTGTTCAAATAGGAACATGCAGAGAGTTGATAGCAGATCCCAGTGGTGAACTTACCTCGTTAACGGCTGCTCACAAAGAGTCCTAGACCAAGTGAACCCATCTCCGCAGCAGGATCATGCCAGCGAACTAGAATTAGGAAATTAAACAGAAGACACAAGTATTCCCGACAAGAATCCTGTTAATAACTTCCAGCTTGAAGAAAGGTCTATAGAAGAGAAGATGGAAACAGGAAGAGTAAGTTGGAACGTTTACTTAAGTTTCATCACTGCAGCCTATAAAGGGGCATTTGTACCAATTATTCTTCTTTCCCATGTCCTCTTTCAATTGCCACAGATAGAAAGTAATTATTGGATGGCGTGGGCAACTGAAGAAGAGAGCAGGGTCAGCAAAGGTAGAATGATGGGAATGTTTGCCTTGACCTCTTTTGGGAGCTCAGTTTTTATATCAGCAAGGGCAGTCCTGCTATCAGCTATGGCCCTCAAGACCGCCCAGCACCTTTTGGTCGGCATGATAACATCAATTTTCCGCGCTTCCATGTCCTTCTTTGACATCACTCCTTCAAGTCGAATGATGGATAGGGTCATCTTTTTCATCATCTTGCTTTTTGTACTTTCTGTATTTTGCACTGGTGAAAAAGCTGACATCTCACTTTCTTGTTTATATGTCTGTATTTCAGTTTTCAACAGATCAGAGTGTTGTGGATACGGACATATCATACAGATTAGCTGGGCTAGTATTTGCAATTATTCAGTTGATTAGTGTTGTTTTCCTTTTATCCCTGGTGGACTGGAAGTTCGTCCTCCTCTTTTTGGTCATCTTTACATCTCCGTGCGGTATCAGGTATCTACTTTTGTCCTTTCCTCACTTGTTTTGTCAAATGGTTTTCCATCAGTTTCAATGGCCAAGAGAAGAGAGACTCGGCAAGATAGAATAACATTTACTCAGTTTTACATAATGTCTACATTTATCCTTAGAATCTGATATTCTACGAAATCCAAATTCACCCTCAAAGTAATCATGCTTCTTTGTAGGCTTACTACATCACAACTGCTCGAGAATTAGCTAGGATGGTTGGAGTTCAGAAGGCTCCAGTACTTCACCACTTCTCTGAAACAATTGCTGGAGCAGCAACGATTCGTTGCTTTGATCAAGAAGAGCAATTCTTTACAAGAATTCTCAACCTAATTGATGATTTATCATGCATCGCTTTCCATAACTCCGCCACAGTTGAATGGCTCTGTGTTCGGGTTAACTTTCTTTTTAACATAGGTTTCTTCCTCGTTCTTGTATTCTTGGTGAGCCTGCCGACCTTAGCTGTGAACCCCAGAAAGCACCAATTATATCCCTTTTCTCGTTTTAAGTTGCCAGAGAAGTACTTTTATGTGCTGCCATAATACATCTGAGAATCATTTATGAATTGGTTGATTTTATTACAGGCTTGGCAGGATTAGCAGTTGCATACGGTCTTAGTCTAAAGGTCTTACAATCTTCGGTTATATGTAACCTGTGCAATGTTGAGAATAAGATGATATCTGTGGAAAGAATACTTCAGTTCACTAACGTACAAAGCGAGGTACCATTAGTCATTGAAGATAATAAGACTAGACCAGAATGGCCAGAACACGGATGCATAGAATTCAGAAACCTCCAGGTTCGGTACGGACCTGCTCTCCCGATTGTTCTCCATGGAAAAACTTGCACCTTTCCTGGAGAGAAGAAAATTGGAATTGTGGGAAGAACGGGAAGTAGAAAATCAACGCTTATCCAAGTTGTCTTCCGTCTGGTGGAGCCATCACAAGGACAAGTCATTATTGATGGAATGGATATTAGCATGTTGGGACTCCAGGACTTGAGATCAAGGTTAAGCATAATACCCCCAGATCCAACACTATTTCAAGGAACAATGAGGCATAATTTGGATCCTCTACAACAGCATACTGATGAAGAAATCTGGGAGGTAAGAATTCGATCCCCAAGCAACTAGACTATTCACCTGGGTACATATGCTGATATACAGATTATTCTCACAATAACAAGTCCACATTTCAGGTTCTTTTTCATTATTATTTTATTTATTTATTTATAATTGACATACAATTTAGTTTAGATGCAAAATTGCACATAAAAAATTATTTTGATGAAAAGACAGTATTGATAGATTGGAAAAATTATAGGCAAATAAATTAGTGAAAAAAGAAAAAGTAAAAAAGAATTATCCAAATAACAAAAAAAATCAAATAAAAGACAATATTAATAATAAAAAGAGAAAATGGGAAGAAATATAAATTTATCTGTTTTTATCCAATTTAAGTTATAAACAAAAGAGTGAAAAATCAAATACATCAAAACAAAATTAAAAATCAACCTATTGGAATTTAATTTTAGTAATGTACAAAACATGATACGGAGAATGGCAACAAAAACAATGAAATCAATGCTCATAACAAGCACAATATATGAAGAGATCTTAATCTTAATGCATCATTTGTGTAAAATTGAAGCATAATCCTGACAGTCTCTTTTGAAACTGCACCACTTTATCATTTTTCACATGCTTACAACGGCGATTGCACTTCATCTTGCTGGAGCTGTTTTAATTATCATTTTTTAATCGACTCAAATTTTAAATTTGTGTAAATTTGTCAAAAAATGTATTTAAAATTAACAAGCGGGTGGTCCCCATCACCTATTAATAAAGCGAAGGCAGTGTGAGATTTGGTGGTGGTTAGTCCTTGCTCCTGCTGCACGAGGCTGGAGATCGGCTTTTTCAGGTCAAATTTCTCCTTCTTTCTTTCTCTCAACTGAATGCTCATTGTGCTTTGCGAGTCGCCCTTTCAAATCTGTAGATTTCGTTATCGCCATCGCCGCCGCAAAACCCTAATCATTAGCTATTTGCTAATGCTAATGCTAATTTTACCACTAGTCGGGTTGGGTCGATTGCTTTCATGCTGAGATCTATGAATTTATGTTCAGAAGGTTTTGGTTGGTAGTGAATTTTTTTTCTTGCTTTAGAGGGTGCAATTAGTGCTTCCTAACTCCTGTCTGTTTCACAGGAGGCCAACTCCAAAGATTTCATCTTTGCACCAGATGTCTTCTTTGGGAGAAATCATGTTTTTCCCCTCTCTCCCCCCACTTTTCCCTTTTTTTTTTTAATATTTTTTTACAGTTGAGCCTCATCCTTCCTTCTCCCTAGCTTCTTACCTAGAATTTTACTTTTCATTTTTCTTAGGGAGATAAAGATAATAATGGGGATGATGTGAAGTTGTGTTTTTTCACTTTCTTTTCCCCGTCGATTTGTTCCATGTGCAATGTTAGCTAGTTTCAAGCTGGGAGGATTGAGCCACACTCCCTCGATAGAGATAAAGTTAACTGTAGATTTCAGTTACATTGATAGAGTAGTTAGCGTTATTTGGGAATGAATCTTACTATTTAATGATATTTTTTGTTGGGCTGGTTTTATTCTTGCTGCTACTCATTACAATTTATGCACAAAACAGCTTGAATTTTTCATGGGTAGAGGAGCTAGAGGATATGGTGGTTTGTATTTGATCCTATAAACAACAATGAAATGTGCTTGAACATTTTGAAATTTTTTACATGAAACAACATTGTTGCGGTAATTGCTGGTAATGTTATTTTATCAGATTGCTTGAAACCTTTTATTTGTGTGCATGTTGTGCTTTTTTTCTTACACACCTTACAATCTGCTTTTAAAATATAAAATTCCCACTTTTTGTCTCTGATTTTCTTCTTATCTTCAGTGTTATTTTATAACCAATGTCTCGAAGATATGATAGCCGCACAACGATCTTCTCCCCTGAAGGTCGTCTTTACCAAGTTGAATATGCAATGGAGGCTATTGGCAATGCAGGAACCGCAATTGGGATACTGTCAAAAGATGGTGTAGTTCTAGTTGGTGAGAAGAAAGTCACCTCCAAGCTTCTGCAAACATCGACATCAACTGAGAAGATGTACAAGGTTGATGATCATGTAGCATGTGCTGTGGCTGGAATAATGTCTGATGCTAATATACTCATCAATACAGCTAGGGTTCAAGCCCAACGCTATACTTATGCGTACCAAGAGCCAATGCCGGTCGAACAGCTCGTCCAATCTCTCTGTGATACCAAACAAGGCTACACACAGTTTGGTGGACTTCGTCCGTTTGGTGTTTCTTTTCTTTTTGCAGGTTGGGATAAAAATTTTGGATTCCAGCTGTACATGAGTGACCCAAGTGGAAATTATGCTGGTTGGAAGGCTGCCGCAATTGGGGCAAACAACCAGGCAGCACAGTCTATGCTTAAGCAGGACTACAAGGATGATATATCTAGAGAAGAGGCTGTCCTGCTCGCACTGAAGGTGCTCAGCAAGACAATGGATAGTACAAGTCTTACTTCAGAAAAACTTGAATTGGCTGAGGTCTTCCTCTTGCCTTCTGGAAAAGTGAAATACCAAGTATGTTCACCAGATTCCCTGAGCAAGTTGCTTGTGAAGTTTGGAGTGACCCAACCTGCTGCCGAGGCCTCTTAAGTATGTATTTTGACTTAAATATGAGTATCAGGACGAATATGGAAGGTGTTTACAAGCTAAATTGTATTTTGGGCATGACCAGGACGCATGAGAGGTTCTCATTTGAACACTTTTGCAATTTCAGTACTTATTTAATGAGCTCTTTGATACTGGATGGTTAGATCTAAATGGAGTTTTCATTTGAATATTCATTGTTGGAATTAGATGTCAATCAGATTTCTTGACCCCAAATTTTTAGTTACATTTAAAATTGATGCATATATTGAAAGAATAAGAAACCAAATTGCAGGATTGGGGTATTTTCCCCTTTCCTTAATCTCAGCGTGATGTTCAAGACCCATGTTTCATCATTCTTTAAACATGACAGCAGTAGATGTCTCGTGGGGAGTTTAAGAGTGGCAGGGGAACAACAATCCTTCTCCTTTCTGGCACGTTTTATTTTTGTGTTTCTCAAGTAATGGTAACAATGGGCACCAGCGTAAGTGCCTATGATCATTAATCATTGTGGCTTTTGTAGATTAATTTCAATGAATGACAATGGGAGTTGAGCTATCTGCTTTGAATGCTTTAGAAATGTTGTCGATGGGAGTGATGCCACTACTTCATGTCAACGAAAAGGAAACGTCAAATGCCTTGGTTTCTGCAATTCTCTAGAACTTTCCTTTGGAATCTGGATCCAGAGTGAACATTGTATCTTTTTCTTTTATTTATATGTAGTATATATACATAGAGAGAGAGAGAGAGAGAAAGTAAAAGTAAGTACCAAGTAGTCTATTACAAGAACAGGCAGTGACCGTGGCCAAAGTGGAAACATACCAACGTGCAATCCGGAGGATCAAACTATTCTATGCTTGAACAGAGCATGAAGCGTGGCCCATGGGCGACAGGTTGGACATAAACATTGGAGATTCGGAGTCATCTTCAGCTGTCCAAACTACAAACTCCAAACTCCGAACTCGAACTCAATCGGGCCCCCATATGGTCTCGACCTACGCCTGAATAGTTGGATAATTACTAAACATTTCGTGTACACAAAAGTAAATGGAACGGAAATCCAATCCAAAAGAGCTCATTGACATGGTTTTGACGAGGGCGTAGGGGGGAACGGCGTGTCTCACACTCTCACGTTAAAAGCCTGACGCTGTTTTAACAAGGCGGGTAATACCACAGGCCAGCGTCCATGGTTTTTGTTGTTGTTTTCAAAATTCTCAGGTTTCGATATTGCAATTAGCGAGCTTTCTCTAACTTTCCTTAAATATTTGCTTTATTTGTACTTTAACCAAAATTATGGCAGTAGCTATAAGTTTCATTGGTCTGCACTCCCCACTTAGATTTGAGAGCCATTGACAAAACCATGGTGATCACAACGTTCGAATTTTACAGGAAAACTGGGTAAATCATGAGGGTAATTAGGAAAAAGAGGAGAAAATGAAATTGGATCAACCAACAAAAGAAAAATTATACAACTAGTAAAGAGGGATCTTCCTCTTCTTTTTTAAAGTACTACTTACCAACATCGACAAAAAAAAAAAAATCCTCGGAAAAGACGCAGCTGTTTTCTCTCTCTCTCTCTCACATGTTCAATTATTGCGTCATATAAGGAAAAGACCAGGAATATCAGTGTACCTGCTGTATGTTTATTTGATTTGTTCTAGTTTAGTTGAGCTCAGGCTCTTTTAACTCCTAAAACAGAACAAGACGGTGGCGATTCCAAGTATCCAGATACTCCTTCGTTTCTTCCTGTGGGTATCTTCAATCTCCCTTCTTGTTTGTCTTCAATCTCCAGCTATGATTCCACATTTAGCTTGCAGTTCCCCTTTTCTCTGGTTCCATTCTTGAATCTTAACCCTCTTCTGTTGCTTTTTGCCTCTTTTCCCACCTAATGCATTTATCTGGATGTGTTTTTTTTATAACCTTTTGAATCTTTAGAACAAGTGGTCATTTTTTTTCATCAAAATAAGCAAAAGAAAAATCAAAACTTGCTGCACCAGAGTAGAGCTGAACTGGTTTTTCTGCATTGTTGTTCAAGGTTCAGGGGCCGCCGATACTGGTTCAAATTCTTTCTCATAATTGTTCCTTTTTCGCTTGCATAAGTCTTCATTTGCTCTATTGAAATCATGGGTTGGATTTAGTTTTTTGTCATTTTTTCTGTCACGACATCTTGCAGTTGTGCTGAGTATATTGGTCTTATATATTATGAAAGTGAAACGCATGCTGTTAGTCTTTGCTGTTTGCTGAATTCCGATTTAGTTATCCCTTTGCAATTCCACGTCCTTTGTAGCACAATGATATTGGATACAATAAGGGTTCATAACTTTATAGTTTACGCTAGCAAATAATGCAATCATCTTCAGTTAACAGACGGGAATTTGAAGTTTTCTTCATAGTAGTTATGATTGCAAACTCTTTGTGCTCTTCGTGATATTCTTGGCTAAGTAGTATACAACATTAAAAAGATCATCGTTGTTACTTTAGAGCTAGCAATGCTTGATTTAGGTACTCAAGCGGTGACAGGGTAGGACTCTGGTCTCTTAGAAAATCGCTTTTCTTTTGTCAAGGACTGTTGTGATTTGTTTATAAATTTTCAGGCTGTTGTAAAGTAACTCAGATATAATATCATGTGACTTTTTATTCAATTCTTAGCAGAAGAGAGCATCTCAACTCTTCTTAACTGTCGGACTATGATTGAGGTTATGCTAGTGATGCTTGTTTGTACATTTTAGGCCTTTATGTTTAGTTATGAAACCCCTTTTTCCTTTTCATTTTTTTTCTATGACTGACCACTTGTCTAGGCTCAATTACCACCTCCTAGTATTTTTGCCTAGTTGCTTGCTTTGACCTGGTGCATTTTCTGACTGGATCATTTGAGTATTAAACTGTCATGTGCCTTCTGCTGTTGAATTAGATATTGGATATATTTCTTCGGAAATCATTTTATTTAAGGTAACATGGCCAAAATCCGAGATATCTACTAGCTTGCATTGCTCTGTCCCAAATTACTCTGAAGCAATGGACTTCTTGGATCATATGAGACTTTTGTCTTTTGCACAGTCAAATGCCTGTGCATAGACGTGTAAACCTAGTCTCTTATTGTCAAAATGAACTCAGTGCTTTTTTTTTTTTTTTGACCTTCATCTTAATACCTTTGATTTTAGCACCACTTGTGCTCATGTGCATGCCTTTAGCAATGTCTTCATTCTATCTCAATAGTTGTTAGTCCTGGGATAAAGCTCTGAAAATCATTGATAGCTGTCGCTCCCTGCAAAAAGATCTGCAATTGTCATTTCAATTCTTGATTTTGATGTTTAGTTGCCATTTCAATTTAATTTCTATTCTTTTGTTTTCCTACTCATAGACCTTTTGTAATTGATCTTCGTTGTTCCTGTTGCTGTATTTCCACATTTATGTGACATTATCTAAATGCAAAACTCGTCACAAGGTAAAGCATATGATTTGTTCTTGTATAATTTCTTCTTGCCCACTGTTAACATTTTTCTTTCTTTAACCACTGATTGATGATGAGATTTAGATTATATTTCTATGGTTCATTGTTCGTGTTGCATTATGGTTGCAAAATTTTGTTTGCTAATCATGACCCACACTTTTGAATTATGCAGTTGTGAAGATTGACCGAGGAACAGGTCAATCCATTACATCACAAATTACTTAAAGATCCTAGAAGAATCAAAATCTTCTTGACTTACATTTTTTGCATTTGGTCAAATTCTGAAAACCCTGTGCACAAGTGCTATTGCAATGTCCCTATTATCCAGGTTACGCTGTATCACTGTGGATGTTACTGGTACTCTCATAGCTTACAAAGGGGAGCTTGGTGACTACTATTGCATGGCAGCCAAAGCTGTTGGACTGCCATGCCCTGACTATAAAAGTGTGCATGAAGGTTTCAAGTTTGCATATACAGAGATGGCAAAGAAGTATCCGTGTTTTGGGTTTGCAGCAAAAATGCCAAATATTGTATGGTGGAAAACTTGTGTTAGGGATTCATTTGTCAGGGTAAGATATTTATATTAGGCTATCAAAGAAAATCTTGCATACTTCTATTACATACATACATACATACATACATACACAGAGCAAGAGAGAGAGAGAGAGATTCCTTGTTATGACATGAGTCTTGTTTTGCTGACAGGCAGGGTTTGATTATGATGAGGAGACATTTGAGAAGATATTTAGACGCATATATGCTTCCTTTGGCTCATCTGCACCATATACAGTTTTTCCAGACTCCCAACCCTTCCTAAGATGGGCTCGTGAAAAGGGTCTTAAAGTGGGGATTATAAGCAATGCAGAATATCGTTACCAGGACGTGATTCTTCCAGCCTTGGGTTTGAACCAGGTAAACAATTTATTGAAATTTCGATTGATGATATCTTATTGGACTGTGATTCTTATTATGTTTGGTATTTTTTTTTTGATCCAGTTGAGATTGAGGAAACGAGTTTGATTTTTGTTGGGGTTGAAAACCTGTTAACTTGTTCTCTGTTTTCCATGGTTTCAACTCATGGTTACACGATAGGTGGTAACCCCCCCTTTATATTTTTTCATATAACCTCAAGCATGCACGTGCAATAGTGAAAGTAGTATGTTGCTGTAAACCTCAAAGTGTACTTGAGAACCGATGATTTGGAATAGTTAGCTTGTTTGTGTCAGTGGTTATTTCACTCATTGATTTGACTAGGTAATTTAATCTGGTGTTTATATCTGAAAGTCACATCTATATGGTGATTTAGGGATCCGAGTGGGACTTTGGTGTGTTCTCTGGTCTTGAAGGTGTAGAAAAACCAGACCCAAGGATTTATAAGATTGCTCTTGAAAGGGCTGGAAATATTGCACCAGAAGAGACTTTACACATTGGTGACAGCATGCGCAAAGACTATGTCCCAGCAAAGAGTGTGGGAATGAAAGCATTGCTATTGGATAGGTTCAAAACCCCTGATGCTGTGGAGTGGAGAAAATCTGGCGCTATTGTTCTTCCTGACTTGGTGGCAGTGCAAGAATTGCTTTCTTCAGGGAAGTTAACTTGTTAAGGGGCTATTTTTCTGCCTGAATGCTGTCATCTGTGATTGTTTTAACCATTTGGTTGATAAATATGTGATGATATCACTTACCAGTTACCATCTGGTTTCTTCCTCTGAGTTTCGTTTACATGTCCTGTTTTCACACCCTATGAGCATCTAGAATTTTGCTGTGATTTAGTTGGGGGTGGGGCTGGGGGTGGGGGAAGAAATGCAAATTTATTTATCAGTAACAATGTTAGTGTCTCTGGTTGTAGAAGATGCTATTTCTTTCTCCAGTCTCTATTTTAACATTATACTCATGCAACAGAATTGAAGCCAGGATGCAATCTTTATTGATTTATCTATAGACATCATCTGAAATGGTAGTAATATACAGCCTTGAATTTGAATAAACTTGTTTGATATGAGTAATTTGCTGCCGAGCTTGGGCCGCTAAACTGAGCTGCGTCAATTACGAGCACTCCTCAACCTAAAAGTGTGAAGTTTTTTAAATAACAAAAGGTTTTCGCTAGGAATTAGGAAGACATCCCAATATTGTTCTGACTCGTTTTGAATTAAGCACTCTGGCCAATATGCAGGATGAGAGGTATGAGTGCTTTCCTTTGGAGCCTCCTAACTGCCCGTTGCAGCTCTTCCCTCCAGCCTGCAACTTCTTTGCAAATTTTACAGGCTTGCAGCACTGCCGCCAAATGTTGTCAGAATAATCACATGTAAGAAACATGTGATCTCCAGTTCCCATCTCTTGTTGGCGAAAAAAGACAATCCCCATTGATGGACATCCCGCCATGAAAGCAGCCTATTTTCAGTAGGAAGTCCGTTTATGCCTGAACTTATTCCAAACAGAGGCTGCAGATTGAAAATGCCCTTGGGAGTTGTATGTGATATCAGTATCAGTAAACTGTAAACGGAAAGGGGTTCTCCCGAGGTCTCTGGTTTATGTCATATTCTTCAATCTTCGCCATTGTTGTTTTGGTTGCAATATTAGATAAGGCAAAAAGGCAATTTCGATGACCGATGGGCTAACCCTACTCAGCGGGGCTATGTAGGCCCAGTAAACGTCAGCCTGATTAGCACGGCACTTTCTCTTCCACAATCCAACCGAAAAGGCAAAAACCCTTAAACCCTCGATGCTTGAAGCAGCAAACTCAATTAAGTTATGGGTGTCAGCACCGATAACATCCAAGTACGCTTCGTAAACCATGTCTTCTTGCTGATTTTATACAGCATGTCGAATGAATTTGCTCTCCCAACTCTCTAGGCTTTACTCTTGAACTAACAGTAACATGTTCCTGTTGAGGAACCTTTATTTTTTTCTTCTTTGTTACTTAAGGAAGCAAATTTTACATTGATTTTCATTCAACAAACGTAATTGAAACTGGGTTTGCACTAAAGTCCAACCTTTTCTTGCTCAGCAACGGCAAGTGACGAGTAACCAACTAAAGTAGGAATGGATGATGAAAAGAAAGGTCATCTCTTGAGCTTTCTCAAAGTTATTCCTCCGGTAGACTTCTGCTGTCTCTACGGCTCAGCTCTCCATTCAACCAATCATGACAAGGTTGGTCTTTTCACCATAACTCCATTTCGACTAGCATTTTCAAAATTTTCTTCTTTTATTCTTTGCATTCACAATTTTGCTTTTCTAGTCAACCATGGTAGATTTCATACTCGGCGTGTCTGATCCCCTGCAATGGCATTCTGAGGTGAGTTTTTCAGATTTTAAGCTATGGCACAACAATTTACCAACTCTTTTACATTGTGATTTTTTTCCCTTATATTTTCATCTATCTAATCTATTCTTTTTTTGTCTAACCCAGAATCTAAAAATGAATGCAGAACATTACGCGTCATGGATGGTGCTTCTTGGTGGGGCAAAACTGGTTCTCATCTCTCTCTCTCTCTCTCTCATCTACACACAGTTATTTATTTATTTACTTCATCAGCTCACACTATAGATTGGTGGGTTGTAGATTACTGAAGTTGCAGACGATATAGGAGTAGGAGTACACTTTAACCCGTTTGTTACTTGGGATAACAAGGTATTGACTATTGACAATATAGGATCTTAAGTTTAATATGGTTCTAGGGATAGATTATATGTATATATACATTGATTACTATTAAATCTTAATTTGTTATGTATGCACATATTGTACAACGTCCAGGCATGTGCTTCATCTCTGAGCATATTCTTGTATGCAGATGCTGAAATATGGAGTTGTTCGAATGCATGACTTGGTTCAGGACGTATTAAACTGGGAGAGGTTCTACTTGAGTGGTCGTTTACAAAAACCGGTGTGCTTTTCTCTTTTGTTTTCTATGTAGATGTTTTATATTTTCTTTGAATAAAGTTTTATAAAAAAGGATACACGTTGTAACTTACTGTAAATTGTGTGCTAATGTTTTTCTGATGTTTACATTGAATTCATCCCTTGTCTTCTGATCTGCCAAATGAAGGTGAATTCACCTTTGGTTGTCATATCCAACCTATGTTGTTTACTGGGGCTTATTAGTATTCTCACACTCTATTCGTGGTTTAGGTAAATATGCTCGTGGATAATTTGGACATTGAAAATGTAAACTCTGTTAATTTGCGAGCTGCAGTGTCCGCTGCTCTCCTCCTCTTGCCACCCAAATTCATAGAGGTTTGCTTCTTTGCTGTTTTTCCTCTTAAAATTACCACATTTTGTAATCTGTTCCATCTTCATGCAGGAAGACCTTTATGCCAAAATATGTAGCCTGTCATACATGGGTGACTTGCGTATGCTATTTGCAGAAGACCGAAATAAGGTAAAACTTAAGTGCATCTAAGGTAGAAATTTTGAAGGAAAGTCTATAGTAAGTTAGCTCTTGACAGTGCAGTCTAGTTTCTAAATTTTACATTGGTTTTGTTTGTCAAAGTTGCAGAATAGTTTAGGAAAATTTTTAAATTGTACTGATAAGCGCTTTTTCCTGCCAAATACCAGTTATTCTCCAATAACATTTTGGATATGCCCCTGAAAAGTATGCTGTATAAATAAGAATATGAGAGTAAAAACATTTTGAGGTCACTCTTAGTGGAGGGAAATCAGTTTTGAATTTACAGCCTAACAGGTTATAGATTTTTCTTGGTCATGTAGCACTACCTTATAAGTTTGTATTATTAAATAAATATCTTATATTTCTATCTTGTAACTCTTCTTTTACTTGTACATGATGTATAAATACTCATTAATACAGTTTTGAATGTAAAGCATAACAAATTACAGAAACAGTTGCTTCCTTGCTTATTCTCTGTTCTTCTATTTGTAATATCTTATATATATATATATATATATATTTGATTCAGGTGAAGAAGATTGTACAAGGGCAGTTTGATTTATTCCAGTCCATGTATAAGCCATTTCTTGAAGAGTATGAAGGCAAAGGCTTCTTGAGATTCTCATCATCTGAAAATCACTATGCGCATATATCTCAGGTTTTTACGAGTTCAGTTGATGAACCCAAAGTTGGTTCTCTAATGTGAATTTAATTACAAGTTTTCTTTGTGGATGGAGCTTAACATTTGATCTCATCTAGTGCTCACATGCTTAAATAAGTTTCAAACAATATTTTAAAAGCTTTGCTAGAGAATGAAGTGCCTGTGTTCTTTTATGTGCTCTCTTTTTTTGATTGGTGAAAAAGCAAATGAGTAAAAAGCACCAAGCGGGTGTACTGACCCAAGTTCAGGGCTGATTTCTACGGAACAAAGAACAATTAGCATCCTGAAGTTATCCTATATGCATTAGTATTGCAGCCCACATAGCTAATTATGTAAATTTGGTTTTTCTTTAGTATTTAGGTTGTTCTGTAAAGGTATGTCGTTGATTGTTTATTGTAGTTGTGGCTTTCATATCATATATGAAACAGTTGTAAATGGTATAAGAAGCTTTCTTGACATGAAATTATATCTATTAGGCAAAGCTATCTTATTTTCATGCCAGACTGATGGAATTGTATATGGGATAACATTATCATTGGGTCCATTGATTTTGATATATTCTTGGTTGAAATCAGGATTGTGGCTTAACAGTAGCTCGCTCACACGTGTCTTCTCTTCCTCCAACTATTAGAAGTCAAATGAGGATAAAGCTAGGAAAGAAGAAAGTAATTAGTGAATCTGGTACGAACATACACTCACACTCTGTTGAGTGCTGAAAACATTGCTAACTTTCCTCTGCTTTTTCATTCTACTGCTGCTATAATTGGTGAACAATAGTCGCTACTATGTTGTAGGCAAAAAATTGGGTAATTGTTTTCTTGACAAGATTCTAATTTCAGGTCAGGTGTTGCATGAAGTTGTTATTGGGTCAAGAGAAGAGGCTGCAAAATGCATGCAGAAGGTTTTGAGGCGAACAGTCATGGTTTCAAGTGCAAGGCAAGCACTATCTGGTCTATTGACTGTTGGTGGTATTAAAGCTGCTAGTTATGTCACCAATAAAATGGAGAAGGCTTGGAGATCATGGACATGATACTTTGCATTTAAATTAAAAGCCAAGGCGAGCGGGACAGGCAGGCAACTGGTTATTTTGTGATTACTGTTAAAATGAGGGTACCATGCTGTCTTTCTCAGACTTATGATTATTATTATTTTCCTTTGTCAGTCCCTCTGGCGAATAAACTCGTCATTCAGAGGGCAAAAGAACTCCCTCTGTTGAAAGGCCAATAGGGATAGAGATGTTGGAAATTACTGCAAATAAATCCAAGCTGCCATTATCAGCAAAAATATTACACGATTTTTGTTCACGGTGTCTACTGAGAAGCAAAAAGGAATCCAAGCACTCAATACTTCATCCAAGGTGTCTTTGATTATTTGAGCAATGATCCAATCAGCTTCTATGTTATTGTCAGACATGGATGCAATAACCTTGTCAGCATCCTGTTTCCGTTCAGAAAAATGGATATCTACAAGATGACAGACAATGTGTGGAGCTGAAAGGGTCCAGGGATGAGGCATGTGGTCAATGATATTTTCTGGCATTTGAAAAAGCAGGTTGTCTTGACTTTGACGGCTTTGTTCCATAGCCAAAACACAAGCAAGCGCATCGAATTTCCAAGTCAATTATTGAGTGGTTGCCTGTTTTTAACAACTGTGGTACAAGGGTTCATTTCAGTTTGACTTGTCAAAGCAGTTCCATGTAATTCAACTATTTCTTGGGAAACTCTTAATTGTTTTGCAAATATTACGCCAAGAGCATGACTTTGGTTTTGAATTTTGCGAGTATTATTGTTCTTATTTTCCAATGGAATCATAGAGTGAGGCCCTCGAATCCTGACCTCGACGCAAAACAAATGACTAGGAATAGGATAAGGCAGAAAATGGATGCCCATGAGCATTGGCTCTATCATTGGTACTATGGCTGGTATCCCTCACAATTTTTAATCCTTTTTGGATATTCGATCAATAGCACATGAGACTGCACATGATATAGATTCCTTAGCCTGTCTTACACATTATTACTTTGATACTCTCTAAAATATCCTTGACCTTGCGTCTCTTACTTTAATGCTGTGTAGCAGTGGCCAGTGGACGAAATGGAGGTCTTACACTTGGCAACAGTCCAAAAGATCAGTACCTTGTCAGGCAAGTTGTAGTGACAATGGCAGAGTATAGAGACAGCCCATTTTTGTCTCAATCTTCAACGTCAAGTCAACCACCGTGTCAGGGATCCCAAAATCATGGCTACAATAATCAATAACTGAATTTTAAGTAGTTTACACCCAAAAAAAAGACCTGTGAGAAACAAGGAAACAAGGCAATGAGTTCCATAGCGGAACAAGGTGATGAGCTCCAACATAGAACCTACTGGAGATGGGGCAAAGATGAATTCTTACCAGAAGAATCATTCCAAAATTGGAACACTTATCGATCAGCTCTATCACAGATATGTTTCCGATTCAAGGACCGTCTTATAAGCCGCTCTGATGATGCCAATGAGATAGCAGAACTTCGAAAACAAAGTGAGAATGACATGAAACGTTGCCTCACCTGGTGGGATCTTACCTGGTTTGGATTTGGGTCCGTTATTGGAGCAGGCATCTTTGTGCTCACTGGCAAAGAAGCTCACGATCATGCTGGACCAGCTATTGTCTTGTCGTATGTTGCCTCAGGTATTTCGGCAATGCTTTCTGTATTCTGCTATACAGAGTTTGCAGTAGAGATCCCAGTGGCAGGTGGATCATTTGCTTATCTAAGAATTGAATTAGGAGATTTCGTGGCATTCATCACAGCTGGAAACATACTTCTTGAAAGCATCGTTGGAAGTGCAGCAGTTGCCAGAGCATGGACTTCTTACTTCACAACTCTCCTGAACCGTCAACCAAACTCACTACGTATCCATACAAATTTCAGAAAGGGATATAATCTCTTGGACCCCATTGCAGTTGCAGTTTTGGCAATTTCTGCAACCGTTGCAATGATCAGCACAAGGAAAACTTCACAATTAAATTGGATAGCAACTGCACTGAATACTGTCATAATCTTGTTTGTGATAATTGCAGGGTTTGCTCATGCCAACACATCAAATTTGACACCGTTTTTGCCTGAAGGAGTCAAAGGGATCTTTGAAGCAGCTGCTATTGTTTACTTTGCTTATGGTGGATTTGATAACATTGCCACCATGGCTGAAGAAACAAAAAACCCATCAAGAGACATACCTTTAGGGTTACTTGGATCAATGTCAATCATTACTGTCATATATTGCTTGATGGCACTCTCCCTAAGTACGATGCAAAAATACAGCGATTTAGATCCAGATGCTGCTTATCCTGTGGCATTTCAGAGTGTAGGAATGAAATGGGCGAAGTACCTAGTAGCTCTTGGTGCCCTTAAGGGGATGACCACTGTCCTTCTGGTAGGGGCACTTGGACAGGCACGATATACTACTCATATTGCACGAGCACACATGATCCCTCCATGGTTTGCACTTGTCCATCCAAAAACTGGAACTCCAATATATGCCACGCTTCTGATAGCTATTTCAAGTGGTCTCATTGCCTTCTTTTCAAGCTTGGATGTCTTGGCAAGCTTGCTATCTGTGAGCACTCTATTTATATTCATGATGATGGCTGTAGCACTTCTTGTGAGGAGATACTATGTGAGGGACATCACACCACATATAAACCTCCAGAAGCTTGTACTATTCCTGCTTATAATTATTGCTTCCTCAATGGGAACTTCAGCCTACTGGGGACTAAGGCCTAATGGATGGATGGGATACATTGTCACAATTCCCCTTTGGTTCCTCGGAACTATGGGGATGTCAATATTTCTGCCCCAGCAGAGGACACCTAAAGTTTGGGGGGTTCCACTGGTTCCATGGTTTCCATCATTGTCAATTGCAACAAATATCTTCCTGATGGGGTCTTTGGGATCTGAGGCTTTTATAAGGTTTGGAATCTGTACAGTAGTAATGCTGGTTTACTACATTCTTGTTGGTCTCCATGCAACTTATGATATGGCCCATCAACAACAAAAGCTAGAGGCCCTGAAGGTTAAGGATGAGGATGAAGCAGGGAAAGCATAGGCTTAGTTTATCATGTTCCACTGTCCAACACTCTCTTCTGTCAAGTTGATTGTGTTGCACCATCTAAAGTAGGATTTTCATAATGTTCAATGCTGCTGTCATCAGCTATGAGTCCTCTGTTTTACAGTTAAGATCAAATCATTATAAATGTTACTCCCCAAAAAAATCTACTTGTATGAAACAATTAAAAGCATGACTCAATAAAATATATTCAGGCAGCAAAAAATAGTACTTCGCCTTCAGGACATTGGAATCATTTTCTGCATTTAGGCACCAAAATAATAATTTTATGCAGCCTTTTATTTAGTCAATTGCAGTTTCCATCTATGCATGTATGTTTGGGTCAGGGGAGGAGAGGGGGTATGCAACAATGAATTGCAAGTCACTTATGCAATTGACCTACAAAGCTGATACAATTCAGTGTTCTTTTTTTGAAACTTCAGTGTTATAGAGGCTGCTTTTCATTTGATTAATTATGAAGCCCAATATGTGTTTGCGGCATATTGCAATGCTTATAAAAGAAATAAATGTAAAGTGCTTCAAGATCTACCTGATTTTCGAACTCCTTTAATGTGGCTTGGCTTCTGCACCTTGGGCAAAGTGCACTCGTAGCAACTGCACATACTAAAAAATTCATTCTGACTCCATATATATGTAGATACATGCGCACATACGTTACTGCATGCATTCAAGCTAGGTCAAATGACAAAAAGTGAACACCCATATGTGCAAGGCCCATAAGTCGTTTACCTTGCATTGTCAGTAACCTCCAACCTCCTTTTACAAACTCTTAAGCATCCTGATTGTCAGCCACGTTCTCCGTGTTTGTAGAGTATAGTGACAGAAATTAGAAGAGGACCGGACTATCTCCCGTTCAAGATAAAGATTACATGTTAAAAGTGAGTTTCAAAGCATGTCTAGGGAGGACGCTTTGCAGAAAACAGATTGATGTGTGTCTCCAATAATATTTTGCAGGTCCATCCTCAATAATAATTCTTCAACATAACTATGATTGGGAAAAGAAATGCATCCTGCTTGGTGACGAAGAATTCTTTCAGAAGTAACCATGAAAAGATATCCCAACCAAAAAGAATTAACAGTATATGTTTGTCCAACACTTGTCAATGGCAGCTTGAATTTTTTTAGGTTTGCAGAGCTCTTCGACAACTCTTGCCCAAGTAGATGCTTTTGGAGGCAAAAATTTCTGCAGCATCACTTGTACAATTTTGGAAGCACCAAAAACTCTTTGCCTCTTAAATAGCCGGATAACAAGCTCATCTAAAAACTCCCTCCCATCTTGAGGAGGGTCTATCTTCTCTCTCAACGTTCTCAAAAATATATTGCATGTTGCTATGTCAGGATCACAGGCCCGATCCAGCATGCTATTTAAGAGATCAATGGCATGGGAGATGCTTTTCTGGTTGCATAAAGCATTAAAAAGTATATTATAGGTGATCACATCTGGTTGAGATTCAGCCTCCTGGCAAAGCATCTCATTAAAAAGTTTCAAAGCCTCTTCTAATGAGCCAGCATTGCAGAGGCCTTGAATCATTGAACTGTAAGCCACTGCATCGGGTTTACAACCTTTATCTAACATGTGTCTCCACACCATCATAGCTTCACTGAGATTCCCATCCTCACAAAGGCCATGGATTAATACACTGTAACAAACCTTGCTGTGAACACATTTATGTTCTGCCATGTCCTTCCACACCTGAACTGCCTTATGGCAATTGCCCGTCTTGAAGAAACCCTTCATCAGGGAGCTATACGTATAAGCATTAGGGATGCAACCCTTGTCTATCATTTCAGATAGAACTTCCTCAGCTTCATTTGGCTTTCCTTCTCGGCACAAGCCATCTATAAGACAGCTGTAAACAACAGTGTTTGGTTTACATCCTTTTTCCATCATTTCTGTCCATCGTTTCATTGCCTCCTCAGACTTACCACCCTTGAACAACCCGCTAATAAGGGATGAGTAAACATACTCATTCACTCCATACCCTCTTTCCTCCATAGAAACCACTAGCACAACTGCATCCTCCACCCTTCCTTGCTTAACAAGACCATTAACGATGGTTCCATATGTGATGTCATTAGGAATACAATTACTCGATACCATGCGATCCAAAAGACTAACCGCCTTATCCAACTTTCCCTTCAGACACAAACCATGAATGAGTGTATTATAAGTGACTTGGTTAGGAAGACAACCTTTGAGAAACATATTGTCCACTAGCTTTGCTGCACGAGCTAAGTCACCCTTCTTGCATAACCCATTAATTAATACATTAAAGGTAACAGGGGTAGGGAAGCAACCCTCAGTTTGCATCTCATCTAACAAGGAAACAGCCTCATCAATCCTGTCCTCCTTGCACAATCCATCCATCAAGGTACAGTAAGTATAGACATCGGGCGCACACTTCCTGAGAGGCATTTCTCTAAACACCTCAATTGCACGATCGACCCATCCCAACTTACACATGGCCTTAAGAAGCAAATTAAAAGTGAGCACATTTGGAGAAATATTGGTATTCTTGGCACTAACAGAGCAGTTATAAAAGTCGAAAGCACGATGATAAAAACCCTCTTGTATGATGACATTGAGAACAGAATTAAAGGACTTAACAGTGGGTTTGCAATGAAATTCATGAGGCATCCTATGGAACAAGTCTACAGCTTTCTCGGGTAAATGGGCTCTCCCATAAGCCTTGAAGATGAGTAGGAAATACTTCTCAATAAAAACTCGGTTTTGGAGCTTCATCCGGGATAAAACATGGTGTAAAGAAGCAAAATCAACCTTGTGGGCATAATGGTGAATGAGGGAATAGCAAGTGGAATCGCCCAATCTGAAAGAACCGGATTGGGGGGCCGAGTTGAAAAGTTGATCGGACAGAGGGGTGGGCTGGGCTCGGGAAACCTTACTAGGGAATGAAGAGAGGCACCTGCAACCGCAGATTGAGTTGGTAAGGAGCTTTGTCATCGTGGGGTACAGTCTGAGCATGTAACGAACTTTTTTGCTCAGTGCATGTAATTAACGAACGTTGGCAATGGCACGTGATTCAAAATTCAACAAATTTTTTCTAATTCTCTTCTCTACAAGTGTCAGTTTAATTTAAGCACCAAGCTTTGAGCCGACAGCCGACCGGAGAACATGTAGATTGGAGATGGATAGGTGGTTTAGTTTGATTTGGACTTTGGAACTTCCTTCGGCTTAGGCTTCTGAGAGACGAGAGCCCGATGCCTTTGGTATTTAAGTAACTCTACTCATGCAAACGCAGCCGTTTCGCGCCACCCTATGTTTGTTGACGCTGACATTGACATTGACTCGGTGAGTCCCCAAGACTTCCACCTTTTTCTTAGACTAGAGAAATTGAAGATAATGTTCAGCACTCGGCATTCAAGTTGCTGCAACAGAAGCAGAGGAGACTATCTGCAGGACAAAAATAGGATCTTCCAATTTGACCATATTTTTCCCTGCCCCTCAGTAATTTGCTGATCCCATCGAAATCCTGTGTGCCCGTCATCCAGCGAATGTAAGATTAGAAATTATCCTCGCTTAACAGGTCAGCCACAAAGAACAAATCGAACAGATTGACAAATTGTTGGGGCCAGTGAACAGTCCCAGTCAAGATAGCTGGACTGTTTATTTTAAAAGATTCTTCAAGTTTTCTTACAATGTGTTTGGAAGTTTTGCTTCCACTCTTTAAGTTTTTGAGAGAAACCAGGTTTAACTGAAGTTGAAAGAAATCACACGGATAGTGAGAAAATGGTGAATTATCCCCAAAATACAGAAAAAATTTGATTCATAGAGTTGAGAAAATGGCATGATTTTATTGAGTACATAAAGATTGATGATATCTTAGCAGCAGCAGCTTCGGTTGACGATGAAATCTTCTCCATATCTTCTTCTTCTTCTCTCCGCAATTTAGACAAAGATACTGTTCAGTTCCGGGTAAATTGTCTTCAGTACTTTAAGGCTTCGCCTGCCAGTGACTTGATGGTAATGACATACCATGGTTTCCAGTTCATTCCTACCTTTTCCGTAAGTTTTTAGTATGGAAGATGGATATTCATTTTGGGGAGTTTATAGCAAATCCGTTGTGGCCACTCTTCTGTGTTTTTTATCTATTTTTATTTCTGCATGCACAGGTGGGCGTGAATACTTTCTGTGTTGCCATTTGTAACAGGGGACTTTGTTTCCTGGCTGAATTGTGTAGCCCATTAGTTAGGTCTCTTTGTAACGGGGATTAGCAGCAGAAGGCATATTTTTCTACCCTCTATGCATTTTTTCTGGCAACCCCCTTGCCAGCTCTTCAATGAAATGCTGTTGTTGCCCTTCAGAGGAAAAACAGAAAAGATAATGTTCAGTTCCCGTGCAAGGACTCTTGTCTGTTTTCTTCTGCATCTTGTTTCTTTTGTTCGAGTCTTTTACACCAGACTCTGGCCTCCAGCCGAAGACAAAGAGCCAAGTAACATGAATTCCCTTTCCATAATGCCAAAGCTAACGATTTGGATCTTTGCACCTTGGTTGGTCCTTGGATTGGAAGAGTGGATCACCCTGAACCTAAAGTGGCCCCACGCCCTCCCCGATTTCTTTCAACTATCCATTTAACCAACTCCTTTCTGTGAACTGTCAAAGGGTCAACAGCAACGGTAATAACTACCAAATGTCCTCTCCCAGCCCTGTCCTCTCTTTGTCTGCTATTGCTCCTCCTCCAACTCCAATCCCGTCCATCCAAACCCACCAACCCATCCCCGCTAAGACCCGCTCTCTGTCTCAGGGCTCATGGACCGAATCTCTGAGATCAAATACCCGATCCAACCAGTTCCACCAAGCCATTTTAACCTATGTCAGCATGTCTTCCTCCGGTGTCCCACCTGATCACTTCGCTTTCCCCGCTGTCCTCAAGGCCGTCACGGCTCTTCACGACTTGGCCTTGGGAAAACAGATTCATGCTCAAGTTCTCAAATTTGGTTACGGCTTTGGAACGTCCTCCGTCACCGTGGCCAATACCCTGGTCAATTTCTATGGTAAATGTGGGTACATTTCGGATGTGTACAAGGTGTTTGACAGAATTCACCAGAGAGATACCGTTTCTTGGAACTCATTCATTTCTGCATTCTGTCGGCTTCAGGACTGGGAGGCTGCATTAGAGGCCTTTAGGTTAATGCTGCTGGATAATGTGGAGCCTAGCTCATTTACGCTGGTGAGCATCGCGCATGCTTGTTCAAATTTGCCCTGCCGTGACGGCTTACGGCTTGGAAAGCAGCTTCATGCATACAGTTTAAAAATAGGCGACGCAAAGACCTTTACTTATAATGCTTTGATGACTATGTATTCCAAACTAGGACATCTCAACGATACTAAGGTGTTGTTTGAGTTGTTTAAGGAGCGTGATTTAGTTTCATGGAACACCATGTTGAGCTCCTTATCTCAAAATGATAAGTTTACAGAAGCATTACTGTTATTACACCGCATGGTTCTTGAAGGTCTCAAACCTGACGGTGTCACAATTGCAAGCGTGCTTCCCGCTTGCTCACACTTGGAACTGTTAGACATTGGGAAACAACTTCATGCGTATGCCTTGAGACATGATATTTTGATCGACAATTCTTTTGTTGGCAGTGCTTTGGTTGATATGTATTGCAATTGCAGAAAGGTTCAAAGTGGTAGTCAAGTTTTTGATTGTGTCATAGATAAAAAAACTGGTCTTTGGAACGCTCTGATCACTGGATATTCACAAAATGAGCATGATGAGGACGCCTTGATACTCTTCATTGAAATGGAAGCAGTTGCTGGGCTCTGTCCCAATGCCACCACCATGGCCAGCATTGTGCCTGCATGCATGCGCAGTGAAGCATTTGTTCACAAACAAGGAATTCATGGGTACGTAGTGAAAAGAGGTTTGGCAAGTGACCACTATGTGCAAAATGCACTTCTGGATATGTACTGTAGAATGGGGAAGATACAAATTTCCAAAACTATATTTGACAACATGGAAGTCAGAGATATTGTGTCTTGGAACACAATGATAACTGGTTATGTTATTTGTGGACATCATGATAATGCACTTCTTCTGCTACATGAGATGCAAAGAGTTGAACAAGAGAAGAGTGCAGATTATTACGAGGATGAGAAAAGAATTCCTCTTAAACCTAATTCTATAACCCTTATGACTGTCCTTCCTGGTTGTGCCACCTTGTCTGCACTGGCAAAGGGAAAAGAGATCCACGCATATGCCATTAGAAACATGTTGGCATCAGATGTTGGGGTTGGAAGTGCATTGGTAGACATGTATGCAAAATGTGGCTGCTTGAATTTTTCTAGAAAAGTTTTTGATATCATTCCCCTCAGAAATGTAATCACCTGGAATGTCATTATTATGGCTTATGGCATGCATGGCAAGGGAGCAGAAGCCCTGGAGTTGTTCAACTGTATGGTGGCAGAAGCATCTAAGGTTAAGGAAGTCAAGCCTAATGAAGTTACTTTTATTGCTATATTTGCAGCATGTAGTCACTCAGGGATGGTAAGTGAAGGCCTAAACTTGTTTTATAGAATGAAGGATGAGTACAGGATCGAACCTACACCAGATCACTATGCTTGCATTGTGGATTTGCTTGGCCGAGCTGGTAAAGTTGAGGAATCATATCAATTGATCAACACCATGCCCCCTCAATTTGACAAGGCTGGTGCTTGGAGTAGTTTGCTTGGTTCTTGTCGAATTCACCAAAATGTTGAAATTGGGGAAATCGCAGCGAGAAATCTCTTCTACCTAGAACCTGATGTCGCAAGCCACTATGTTCTACTCTCCAATATATACTCATCAGCTCAACTGTGGGACAAGGCAAATGATGTTCGGAAGAAGATGAAGGAAATGGGGGTAAGAAAAGAACCAGGGTGTAGCTGGATTGAGTTTGGTGATGAGGTTCATAAGTTTTTAGCTGGCGATGCATCACACGCACAAAGTGGACAACTACATAAATTCCTTGAAACCCTCTCGGAGAAGATGAGAAAGGAGGGGTATGTGCCTGATACTTCTTGTGTACTTCATAATGTTGATGAGGAGGAGAAAGAAACTTTGCTTTGTGGGCATAGTGAGAAACTGGCAATAGCTTATGGTCTTCTCAACTACCCTCCTGGTACCACAATTAGAGTAGCAAAGAACCTCAGAGTTTGCAATGATTGTCATGAGGCTACTAAGTACATCTCAAGGATAACAGATAGGGAAATTATCCTAAGAGACGTGAGGAGGTTCCATCATTTCAGGAATGGAAGATGTTCCTGTGGGGATTATTGGTGAAAATGATCCCAAAATGACTTTGCTCTCAAGTGTAATATTTCTTAAGACTGCTATACTATCTAAACAGTACTTATTAACCATATTTTCTCCATTCCGACATTTGTTGTATAACTGAACAATAGAATGTATCAACTCAGTACTTTCCACAATATATTAAGGCTCCAAGGTTTGTACATGTGGAAAAAATGGTTGAAGGAAAAAGCTATTAGATCTGTTCAATAATGCATTTGATGCAGCTTGAAAAGTTTGAGAGTATATTTTTGTTGTAGAAAGGCCCACATATACGCTCCATAAGGTCCCCAGCATAAACACTTTCTGTTCCGCCGGCATATCAGTTGGCCCTTCTATAAGAGAACGCAAGCTTTGGCAACTTGGTAAAAAAACAGGACGAGCCAGGCCAGAAGTAGCTATCCATTTGTCCAAACCTACATCACTCCAAGCTTCCAAAATGATAACTTCATTAAATCTGCAAAGGCGAAAGGCGAAAAGGCTAGAAAGGGTATATGACAGGATGAAAGCATACCTGGTACTATTGTGTCCAATTTCCGATGAGGTGATCCAGCAAATCCAACACCTTGTTGAGAGCTTCAACACATGCAACACAAGGCAAAAACTCTTCAAATGCCTTTGCCTCCCTAACTCTAGCCTCTCTCAGCAAACTCCTAACCACCTTTTTTCTGAGGCCTTCCCCTGGCAACAGATGGACCTTTAACATATCCCTCAAAACCATCAAGCCCTCAAGAACAACGCCGCCAGCACAGAACCCACCAACCAAAATCCCATAGGCAGCCTTATCTACCATACAAGGAGAGCCAGGCCTCCGCATCCAGTTGTATACTTTTAAGGCATCTTTATGCCTACCCTTTTTGAGATAAGAAGCAATGAGCATGGTGGAGACGGGCGTTAGATGTGGGTGAGCTTGTGGGATGCGGTTGAGGCGAGTCAAGAGTGACATGGATAGTTTCAAGTCAGGCTGGAGAGTGAGGGAGTGGATGAGAATGGAAACAGAGAGGGACTTGGGATTCGGGGCAGCGTTAGTGAGTAGCGCGGTGGTGGTTAGCTGGATTGCGGTTGTCAGGTGGTTACAGAGGCAGAGACGTGGAATTAGGAGGTTGATTTTGGAGACTTGTTCTTGGCTTAGTGTTGGAAAATTTTTGGGTCTTGTGTTTAGATAAGTATCAGTTAGATTTGGTATAGTCGAAAAGGAAGATGAGAAAATTTGTTGTTTAGATGGTTGGGTTTTCGAAGCTGCTAAGGCAGGGAGAAGGAACTGAAACTGCAGCGGTTTCAAAGTCTTCATGTTTCTTGGTGATGGTTGCGTTCCAAGCGTGTCTTATTTGGTAAGCTGCTATTGCAGGATTAGGTTCCTGAAACATTTTCTCACTCTTAAAGCGGGAGGTCTTGAGTTCGACAGTCAACCGAAGCAACAGGATTGTAAATTATAGAATTTTTTGCCCTCGGTCGGAAACTGTAATATGGGAGGATGTCAGAGTCTGAAGTCTACATTCGCCATTTAGCCTCCCTGCTCCACAGGAGGAAGAAGTACAAAACAAACTTAGTTACTGAACTGTGCACAGTTCATGGTTTCAAGGGGCAATAACAAAATGGGAACTTCAGACCTGCTTACAAGCTGCAACAACAGCAATCTTTCGTAATGATTGGAAATCGTGGAACTGGTTGAATTTTACAACAACCCTTTTCTCTTATTCTTTTACTTTTTTTGCTTGTATAGAATACAGATCATGAGTCATCACATGATATTCAACCCGTGTTTACATGTCAACTATTTTATCTACAAACTACAAAGCGGGGGAAAAAAAAGTAAAAAATAAAAAAGAGGGCTCTGTTATCTGTCAAGTAAAATTTCTGTATCTATAGCTGTAAAACAAGCGTGCGCTGTGCGTATAGCTATGATCACCAGCACAAAGCGTAGTACTGACTGCTTTTAACCTCCATCTGCAACAGAACATGATGACTAACGGGGGCCTGCTAGCTCAAATAGCAACCGAGGTTTAGTAACCATTTATGCTGCGGAGCCTTGTCGCAAATGTTGCGCCTCACTAGGAACTTCATTGTTATGTTGACCGTCAAGCGGCATGTATTGAGACATGATTGCCATGATCTCTGAGTCCATGTAAGACTGCAGGTAGAATAGAAATGAGATATGTATATCAATCAAAGATAGAAAATAAGAAACCAACATGTGTAGTTTAGATTTACCCGGAGCCTATATTTGTAGAATATATAGCCAACTAAACCAATGCCCGCCACAGCTGCCAGGACCAAGAAGGTGAGGAACCACCCAAAGCGTGATCCATTTCTCTCTGTAAGGAGGATGAACAATTTCAGATCAGAACTTCTATGTTTGCAGGGGAAAACACTATTGCACTTTTATCTGTAATTAACCATGAACTCAGCATTTCTTCCCCAAAAAGATGGCAAAACTCTGTATCAAAAGCATTGAAAATGGAAATGATGCAGAAAATAACTGCAAGTACATGTAAGCGAAATTAATTTACTAGGGTAAATGAATGCCACAGGAATTCTCTGCCATACAGAGTCATAACTTGAATTCATCGTCTTACCAATGCAAGCATCTTGCTCCCTTATGTACAGAAGGTCACCTTTACACTTGCACTCATATGAACCCCAAGTGTTTTTACAGGAGCAACCATCACACTTGCAAGCACTTCGTTCCTTGCATTCATTGATATCTAAAGCAAAAGCAGTAGATGGAGATGAAGAAATTCTGATGGAATTTAAAATTAAACACCTGAGGGGTTAAGAATAAGAATAGACATAAAATGTCTTTTAAGTTGTAAAAACTGGAAGAACAAAGCACCTTCACAATTATGACCATCCCCTCGGAAGCCTTGTGGACACTGACAACCTTTTAACTGGTTTTCCTGCATTATGCAAAGGAGCAAGTTTGGTCAAACTACAAAAAACATTACAGAATAACAGAAAATCATTGGAGAAAGCACAAAATAAGGAATAAATCACTGAACTGAGCAGGCTGAGAAAGTCAACCCATTTTTTGTTTCAGACCAGCAACCTCCGTTGTTAATTGTACATCTCGCAGGTCCAAAAGCTGTAAATAGATGAGAAAAAGTAAGTAGCCATTTGGATGGATAAGATAGCAAATTTCCACTGTGTAGAAGTTTAAAATTTCATGCAAGTTGAATAGAATTCCGTTCTTCAAACCCCCAACTCACAGCCAAAGGGGATAAACAATGAAGAAAGAAACGGAAAGGACTGCTAGTAACATAAACTTGCAACCATAACAGCAAATTTCATCTGTCACATCGCCAGTAAACTGGATAATTCATTCTTCTAGAAGTATCTATAGGTAATCATGTGATTGAGGACCAATAACTTCAAAAGGTTAACTAAAAAATTTGAAAAGCCAAAATATGCAAGCTGAATGCAGAACATTGAGGCATCAGATAGATACCCCAATTCCCACCCTTGTCCAAACCACAACAGAACCATCATCTATAATTGTCCAAATTCATTAAACAAAAATCTCATTTAACGGTAGGGGGAAGTTGCACCTTCACAAGATACGTATCCATCTCCTCTATACTGCACGCCCTTCACAGTGGGGCACTCGCACACTCTTCCCCTGAATGTGTCCTATACAAATTCAGCATTCCTTTTATTAGTAAAAGTATCCCTTTTAATGGAGTTAAAGTCTCACTGTTCAGTTGCAACATAACATTATTGTGTACAATTTCTGTCTTACCTTGCATGCAGTTATGTTAGCTTGTTTATCATGCCAACAACCACCATTTCTTTCAAGGCACTCATTGGTTTCAAGATCTGTCGAAATAACATGAAGCCAATGTTAAATAAGAGATACAAAAGATCTTTCCTGAATGTGAAGGTACTGTACCCAGGACTATAAGCAGGCTCAATCTACCTGCACTTAAACAAACTGAAGGTTCTGTGGTCTCCTTGAATCCAGCACAGATGGCCTTAAGCACAGCAGTTCTGTCCAATTTTCCTTCATAGCAAGCAAACCAAGAACTTCAGCATCATTTAAGTGATTCAATAGAAATTTACTCTGAAAGCATTTTTAGGAAATTGTTAGATGAAAATGGATTTCTTTGATTGATTGCTGAGAGCAAGGATAAAGCTAGTAGCAAGGTGGGGGAAAATGATATGGAACTTTGCAATATAAATCTCCAACATGCTATATAACAAACCTCGATATTGAGCATTGTTGATAACCAATGTTGGCAAAATGGTAACATCACCACGAGAACCTCGGCCAACCTATAGTTCCACACGCATTGTAGCAAAAGTAAGTTAATATTTTGCTTAATTTAAGATAAGAGCATTAATCTTAAAATCTTAACTCTGTAATTTAATATGGACAAGAAATTAAGTGTATGACCTGAAGTTCTTGCTCAGTTTTCAGGACTTCATTCTCAACATCGGCTTCAGGATCACCCATGCACTTTTTAATTTTCTCAATTGGTAAATCTGGTTAAGCATATGAAGCCAATCAAGCAAGAATGAAAGAAGATATGATAAAAAAAAATCCCCAAAAAAAAAGAAGGAAGCACTTACCAAGTGAGCGCATGACATCCTCAGCACATTCTTTGCTATATCTCTTCTCCTTCATGGAGCACCTGACATGGAAATCTGTCACGTAATCCCACCAAATCCAAGACCTCTTGCTCTCATTGGCAACTCTGTGCACACAGAGCTGTCTCAAGTTCTCAAACACCACATCCTTTCCTTGATATCCCTCTCCAAAATCTTGTTCTGGGTCAGGAGCACAATATCTTCCATGGTTTATGCACTGAGACTTGCATTGACTGCTAAAAACAAAAGCCGGAGGACAAAACCAAGTTATGTAATGTGGTGTGAACAAAGTGTAACCCCCTTTTTCAAGTATCTGCGCGTGGCCCTTGAAATTCTTTACAAAATTCATCTGCTCATCACAACGAGTCCCACACTCATCATTGCTATTCGTCCAAAGCTCATATTCAACTCTCTGGTCAGGATGGGGCACTGACTCCCTCCAGTCCAATTTTACCACAACATCTTCAGCCTTCTTCAGGGCGCCCTTCAGGCTGTCACCAAAAGACTTTTCTATCAAAGCTGATGGAATTCCAATCTTCTCCACATACTCATTTGCATCACTGCTTTCCTCTGGAGAATCCATTGTTATTAGAGGTTCATCTATGCTATCAGCCACCAATACTGCTGCAGCACCAGCTTGTTGGCCATGCCATACCTTCAAGGCAAAGTAACACTCTACAAGTGCAAGACAAGAAAGCAAGAATGATTTGATGATAAGATTGATCTAGAAGGCTCTATTTGTAAATTAGAAAAGAAAAAATCAAGCAAGGAGAACCAAAACAAATCCCTACCCCTTAATAAAACTACTTATACTGATGCCTATTCACATGCTGTTCATCAAGGGGCCAAAAATGAAAAAGGACTCCAAGCCGTTGAAAACAAAATACAAAACTGCATATATCGAATGCGTAGGCACATGCTATTCATCAAGGAGGAAGAGAATAAAAAAACTCCAATCCGTTGAAAAAAATATACACAAGCGGCACCCACCTGTTCTTGGAAACGATTCCTTATTTCATGACCAATCAATCATGGAAATCAGAAGAGTTAGAAAAAGAGGGAGTCCCAGAAAGAATTACAATAGAACATGGTAAAAAGAAAGATACTTGAATGTCCAAACAATAGTACAATAGCAATTGTAAGAGTAAGAGGTACTTATGATTCAAATTCTTATGAAACAAGTCAAATTAAACGAATTTAGCATCAACAAAATTAAAAAATAAAAAATAAAAAGGAAAAATCTATAAACAGGGTTTTTGACAATATCGTTGAAGAGGAATGAATGGAGTAATACCTCCACGATCGAGGAGGAGAACGGTGGGGCGAGGAAGCTTGGACTTGAAGGTCACGCCATCAAAGGGTTCACAGCCATTAGCCCCTTTGTCCGGATAAACCACTGAGCCAATAATGAACCCTCCGTAGTCTGGTATTCCAAAGTTACCTGTCGCACCGTCATGCTTTGCTCGCAGACTCAACGGAGATAGCACTCTGATGTTATTCTTCTCCACAACAAACCTTGCAGACACTCTGCTCAGTACGAGGATGAATGCTAAGAACAGAGCACTAAGTTTCTTGAAATATCGAACCATGCATAAGCATGTCATCATCTTCAGGAACGACTCCACACCCTGGACTTGTGCTTGTAATTTAAATTATTCTCTTTGTTTCTTCAGAGACAAAGAAACAGGAGAGACGAAAGGGGAAGGGAAAGATATATTGAGTATAGGCGTGTTCAGAAGACGACTCTTGGCAAGGGTCTACAGCCCGGGTAGTGACTGGTGAGACGTGAGAGAAGAGAGAAAGTCGCTGTGATACATACATGGTAGTTTTATATTAAATCAAAGCTATAGATACAATATTATTATTCATAGGGACTGGGAAGAGAGTCTACTTTTCCTGATGGCCTAACTTTCTCAATCTAACTGTGACGTAAAGGAAACGACAGAGAGAAAGAAAGGATGGAAGGTGGTGGACAAAGTCAGCAGAACTACCATATTTTCATTGCTGCTGCTACATCTCAACTACTAAGCAAAAGCAACATCATCTCCCCAAATATAATTTTCTTTTACCTTTATTTTATTTTATTTTTCTAAGGTTTCTCTCATCCTGATGTAACGTACTGTGTTTGTTTCTTTTGATTGGATTACTTAAATCTTAAGGGAAAACGACCTTTTCCATTTTAATTAAGCAGAAACTGGGACTAAGGTAGTTGAGTTCGTTCACCTTAGCAAGCGCTTATTCTGGTTTTGATTGTCCTGAGAATTGGGAACTCATTCACTCTCTCCTTTAAAAGTTCTGTTCGATTTGATTTTATCAACTTGAAAGTTGAAATCAAATCAGGGCTTGCTTAGTTAGAAGCTACGTATGTAGTAAATGAGACTTCGTACCCTTGCAACAGGGGCAAACCTTTTGCTCTAAAACAAATCTAAGACCTAGACCTAGACCTAGACCCAGTAATTAATTGACATCATGACCGGACAAGTAACAAGCCTGCTTCAATTTAATTATTTTGATCATGGAACTCAAAGGAAACTTCAATATTAGCAACGACTGGCTTTGGCCGTATCAGCAAGACCTGTTCAAAGTCTCTGTCCAGGGATGGAGTCAATGTGGGAAACTAGTGGCCGAGCTTGCAAGGCAAGTTGGAGTGCTTAAAGGTGCAAAGACTTAAAAAGCATTAAAGCAAATATGTTATGAGATAGACAGTTGGGTTAAAGCATCTGTTTGGAAGAAACTTTGATTGGACTGAAGCGTCTTATTCATCCCTCAAACGTGCCTATATTGCCCTCTTTTTTCCATTTCAACCGAGAAGAGATCAATTTCTCTTTTCTTGACAATTATTTCTAGATGGATAATAATATGGAAAATAAGCTTATATCATAATTCACAATTGACCCGCCAAAAGTTGACTGACTTTCATAATTTATTTACTTTCTTTTTCCATTTTTAAATACTAATGAAATTGCAATTTGAATATCCATTAAATATCTCTTTTACCTTCTAGGATACATATTATAGTTATGTTGGATTCAAATCAAATTTAGAATTTTAAACCCCAACTTGGTTTGAGAATATTATTTTATTTTATGTTAATTAAATATAAAAACTGTTCAAAAAAAGTATTAAAATATGCTTTATTTTTCATATATATATATATATATATATATAAAATCAGTTGGAACTTTGTTTATACAAAACAAACGATTAAACTGATAGGCCGAAACCTCTAGACTAGTTTATCAATGTCCAAAGATAAAGATGAAGATGACGATGATGTTTCCACTCTGAACCTGAACTCCAAAGTCCAAACACGAGGTTCCTCACTCTCCAAAGTGCTGGGCCTTTCTTTTTCCCAGCAAAGGGCCCCTTCTAATATGGTTTCGGTCCTAAATGTTAATACCAATCGTGCCTGCATATACGTAATACGTAATATTAATAAAAAAATAATACATATCAATATGTTATATCTTAAATAATGCATATCAATACATTCTCGAAAATTCGGTGTTTGAGCTCATAGTAATTTAAGCATACTTATTATACCAAAGTGGAATTGGATAATTAGCATGTAATTGATATGCAAGCTCTAGCCACTGTAAATGGACTAGCATGTCCGAATCTGATTGACTTCCACAATCCACACCACTTAGCAAGTGGACATGGCACCACATATATAATACTGGACAAATAGCAAACTCTAGCCAACACCATATCTGACACTGTGCCAAGTGCACAACTCAACATAAATTTGCTGGCACAGGCAGGCAGCTGATCCAATGAAGCCTTGGTGGTAATGGCTGATTTCAACTCAATTCATCGTCTCCTTGTTTCATATTTGCTCTTTTTCTTTCTCGTCAAATCAAATTCACAACTTGTCGTCTGCTCGGCTGATGTCAAATGCACAGACGCAGAAAGAAGAGCACTAGTTGGCCTCAGAGAAGGTCTCACCGACCCTTCCGGCAGGCTCTCTTCCTGGGTGGGCCAAGATTGTTGTACATGGAAAGGCGTCAAATGCCACGACCAAACAGGACGTGTCACCAAGCTCGACCTTAGAAATCCATATCAGTTGATCAATGGTGGAGCAGGTGATCCAACAGCATATAAACGCTCCTGTTTGGGAGGTAAGATCAACCATTCTTTGCTCCACTTGGAATATCTGACTTATCTGGACCTTAGCCTGAATGATTTTGAAGGACTTGAAATTCCCGACTTCTTTGGCCATCTCCGAAATTTGAGATATCTCAATCTCTCTTTTGCTTCATTTGCTGGAGAGATTCCTCCTCGTCTAGGGAATTTGACAAGCTTGCAGTATCTGGACCTCTATGCAGACTCGTACAGCAGTACACGCCTCAGGAAATTACGTTCAGGGAGTCTGCAATGGCTTTCAGCTCTCTCTTCTTTAAACTATCTAAACCTTGGATTTGCCAAACTCGATAGCATAGGTGAGAATTGGCTGCAAATATTTAATATGCTCCCTTCCTTGGTAGACTTACGCTTGCACTGGTGTGAACTTAAAGGTCTCCCATTGTCATTACCATCCATTAACTTCACCTCGCTTTCAGTTCTTGATTTGTCAGAGAATTCTTTTAATTCTGTTGTTCCCCGATGGTTGTTCAATCTCACCGATCTCACAGAACTGTATCTGACATGGGACTTTTTCAGCGGTTCAATTCCCGCTGAATTTGCAAACATGAAAAATCTCCAAGTCCTTGATTTATCTGATAATTTGAACCTCGAGGGTCAAATTCCTGGATTATTTGGAAATCTTAGCACACTGCAGATTCTAGATCTTTCTGCAAACAATTTCCATGGTGAGATTCATGAACTTTTTGGTGGTTTCTCAAGCAACCCAAACAATAAGTTACAGTCACTTGATCTAAGTTCTAACACATTGACTGGGGAACTGCCCGAGTCGTTAGGATTGCTTAAACAGTTACAACACCTATTCCTCTCTGGCAACTCTTTCTGGGGCTCAATTCCATCATCTATTGGAAGCTTGTCAGCGCTGAGAAAATTAGACCTGTCATATAATATGATGAATGGTACAATTCCTGAAAGCTTTGGGCAACTCTCACAGCTAGTTGGTATGAACCTTGTCGCAAATTCTTGGAAGGGTATATTGAAAGAAGCCCATCTAATGAATCTCAGAAGATTACAGCATGTTCGTCTCAGCACAGACCCTACAATTTCCTTGGCTTTCAGTGTGTCCTACAAGTGGTTTCCTCCTTTCAAACTTAAGTCTATCCAACTTGAAAACTGCATGGTAGGCCCCTCATTTCCAGTATGGCTTCAAGTTCAAAATGAACTTAACTCTGTCATCTTAAAAAATGTTGGAATATCTGACTCCATACCGGGGAAATGGTTTTCAGAAGTGTCTGTTCAAGTCACTTATTTGGTTCTATCCCAAAACCAAATCAGGGGGAAGTTGCCGCCCCAGTTACAATTTCCATATTTAAACGTCGTTGATCTGAGTTCTAATTACTTTGACGGTCCTCTCCCGCCTTGGTCTACTAATGCAACCGATGTATTCCTTCAAGAAAATTCATTTTCAGGGCCAATACCTGAAAATATTGGGGTCTTGATGCCACGGCTGCAGAAATTATACGTTTCTAGGAATAATCTGAGTGGTAGAATCCCATCATCCATGTGTGACTTAGAGGGGCTGCAAATTTTGTCCCTTAGAAACAACAAGTTTTCTGGAGAACTCCCCAACTGTTGGTATCGATCATTAACGTTATGGGGCATTGATATATCAAGTAATAGTTTGACTGGAAACATCCCAAGTTCCTTTGGTTTCCTATCTTCTCTAAGTGTGTTGCTGTTAAGTAACAACAACCTGGAAGGGGAGATCCCATCTTCGTTGCAAAATTGCTCCGGTTTGACAAGCATGGACCTTGGAGGGAATAAATTTTCGGGAAGTCTACCTTGGTGGGTGGAAAAATTATCTTCCTTTTTCATGCTTTGTCTCAGGTCAAACTTTATCAGTGGACCGATACCTGACCAGTTCTGTAACCTTCAAAATTTTCACATATTAGATCTTTCCCACAACAAAATTTCAGGGCCCATACCCCAGTGTATTGGCAATCTGACCGCACTAGTCCATGGTAAGAGCAGCGAGGTATTTGAAGGGCTAATAAAGGTGGTAACAAGAGGAAGAGATCCCGAATATAGCAGCGTTGAGGCAAATGTGAACAGCATTGACCTTTCAGGGAATTACCTTACAGGAGAAATCCCTGATGAGATCACAAGCCTTTCAGCACTGCGCATCTTGAATTTGTCGAGTAATTTCCTGAGCAAGAACGTTGCTGAGAAAATTGGAAACTTGCGACTGCTGGAGTCGCTTGATCTGTCACACAACCATCTTTCAGGGGCAATCCCGCAAAGCTTGACATCTCTGGCTTCTTTGACTCGATTAAACCTGTCATACAACAACTTTTCTGGAAGGATCCCTCTCCTCCCAAAGTTCAATGATTCCTCCATTTATGATGGGAATCCATTGCTATGCGGGGCTCCACTTCCTACCAAGTGCCCAGACAAATAGACACTGCTTGTGTTGGTGGAGGCATTGCAAGCATAAGTAGTCTTACAAATGACAACACAGCACTTTCAAATAAAGAATACTATATATTTGTACAAAACTAAATGCTGTCTTTAGTCCAAATCCACTATCGCATTTGGATTATGCATTGTCTCTCCTAGGTTAAACATGCCAACCTTCCGCTTTGCGGGTTAAAGTTATTAATGGCATGGAACTGCATTTTTCTCGAGTGTTTACCTAATCCATCCTGTCTAAGCCTTCTTTGCCCATTCAACCACCTGTAAGTGAGTCGGAACAGAAAAAAACACACACAGAGACATCGCAAGTAGTTGATTGACAATTTAACCACGGGCATCAACCCAACCGTCCTTGAAAAGTTTCTAAAGTGACATCTCTAATCAGGAAATTGGCAAAAATGGAATTCGACCCAGCCTTCCACTTATCTACACAAATGTTTCATATTGACTATAGGCAATGTGCTCTATCCACTGGCAATACTTTTCCAGAGTCTATGACTTTGGGAAGTAAAAAACTTGACGGGGTACTAACCTTCCTGCACAACGATTCTAAGTCCAGACCACACCAGCACCATGAATGACTTAACATTTTCTACACATAACCAACACATTTAACTTACTGGTTTCTGCATAGGAGCATATGGTATGGGCATTGGGCAACAACAATCTTTCCCCGCCCAAATTCATCTGTGCTTTCTTTCTGATTAACAATGGATATGCAAATTCTACTTTCCATCCATGCCTTATTCTATTTTCAAGTCCCTTTGAGGGAAATAAAAACCACTCTCAATACAGTTGAGTAAACTAAACTAAACTTGCAAAATGGAAGACAACCATGGATGAACTCCTACTGCCAATAAGCTAAGGCATTAGCAATTCAATTCCAAGTGAAAAAAGCTGAGTACAACATAGAAAGGGGAAAAAGCCAACAAAAAGAAAACATAAACAGCGGGTGTCGACTGTAGAGAGTCAAAGATTACGTTTCCCCCTAATCTTGCCCTTGCCATGGCGCTTCTTTTTGCTGAGTTTTAACTTCTTTTTAGACTTCTTCCCTATTCCGCCGGCAGGTTTCAAGGAGGCCTTGGCCTTGCTTTGATCATTGTCAGCCATCTCCACTTCTGTGAAAGCCCAAAGGCAAGGATGAATTATATAATAATTTATAGAACAAGCAAGCAGCATGAAAAATCTGAAATTGAAGGGATTGAGTATGTACCCATGAGATTGAAATTGGCTGTTGTTGAATTGGGTGCGGCTACTTGTTCTTCTACTTGCATACCAGTAGAAGAAGTAGAGGCTGGGGTTGGGCCAAGGACGGGCATCTTAGGAGCAGTCAGGGCAGCTTCTTGGGCGGCCAGCTTGGCATCATCTTTCTTCTGGTAGAAGGGCTCCACGATCTCCCTCCTTATGGCTCTCAGCCTCTTCTCTCTTTTCGATCTCAGCGACTTTGCCATTGTTTTCTTTTTCCCTTTCAGCTTTCTCTGGCTTAATCCCAGTCCTAGGGTTTCCTATGCTCTATGTTCACCGCAGTCCAGGAGGGTTTCTGCATTTTGTATTTATATAGCCGATCAGCGGCCAACTTTCCTCAAAAATTTAAGGTCTGTTTGGTTGTAGGGCTGCTTTTATCTTTATCTCCTACGCGAATAGGTTTTCCTCCACCTATACGCGCGTTTTATTTATCCAAAGATAAAATATATATTCGAATAGATAGAAAAAGGATGAATCTGTTCCGATTAGAAGTGTAAATGAGTCAATTTGTTTGTGAGTTATTCGGATTCGGATTTCATTTGACTCTTTTAAGTTTTATAATACTTGATTGGGATGGATCACGAATTTTATTGAAGATTTGAACTTTTTAATATAGAGTTTAAGGTTTAATGACAAAAAAATTAATAGAGAATTACAATCAAAACTTTAAAAGATAGGGTCTTTTATCTTTAACGTATTATATATATAATATTTATGTACATATTTTAAAATTTTATTTAAATTTTTGTTAAAATAGAACTCAAATTTGAATTGAGTTTCAAATTTTTAACATAAATTAATTACAATCTTGTATAAATAAGTTGAACTTGAATAACTTAATTATTTTTTAAATCGAGCTCGTGTCTCCAAGTTATTAATCGAATTCACCCCAAACCTAACATTGTGCCTAACATTGAATTGACTCATGGACTCGATTACGTCCATAACCCTAATAAATTAAATAATATTATTATTGTTTTTTAGTATTTAATGTGACCAATAATGACACGAGTTTTATTTATTTATTTTATTGTTATTTCTATTAATCAAGAAGAGGATAAGTTCATAATCTACCAAAATGCGATTACAATTGTGATTGTATTAGAAATTTGTCAAAATTGCTACTCTGTCCATCCCCTAATGAATTCAGTGTTCTCTTCACTCCATGTTTTAACAACAAAAATATGATGAGATTTGACAAGCAAATTTAATTGCACAATTTACAAATATTCTATTATCTTACTTGATCCAATCATCCAGTCCAGATGAGTCTAGAGCTTATGCAGATTACTAACATGTTAATTTTTATTTTTAATTTTCAGGTTCAAACCTGGAGGAAAACCTGTATAGCAATCAAACTAATTAGTTTACTGATAATTTTAAGTGTACGCTAAAGACCAAGGCATTCTCCTCTGGCATAATCTGTTTTTTAGGAGAGCAATACGACTGGTAAGTAGAGTTGCAGCAGCTTGCAAAAAAAGAGCAGAGCATCATTGAGACTGCTTCCGATGCCAATGCCTGTGTTCAGAGCTTCCTAGGATTTAACTTCTTGTTATAAAACTAGAGCCCCTAACCTTCCTCACATTTTGACCAACCATTACTTTCCTAACTCTTTCTGCATCATCCCATTTTCCATTCAACACATATAAATCACATATAAGTGAATAAACGCCTGCATCGCTCTCTGGCTCGATCCTTTCCAACAATTGCTTAGTCACTCTCTCAGCGATCTCAAACTGCTTATGCTCCTTACAACCCGACAAGAAGGATCCCCAAATAACAACATTGGGTTCCACCTTCATGGTCGTAATAAGCTGATAAGCTTCTTCCAGTAACCCTGCTTTACCGAACAAGTCAACCATGCACCCATAATGCTGAATTCTTGCCTCCAAACCATTCTGTTCAATCATGTTGAAATACTTGCGGCCCTCCTCTACTAAACCTCTATGCGCACATGCATTGAGAATACCCGTAAAAGTCAACTCATTAGGCCTTACTCCAATGTCTTGCATGGCCTCAAAGAAAGAAAGTGCTTCCTCACTATAGCCATGTTGTGCAAATCCACAAATCAATGCCGTCCAAGTCATTACATTCCTTTGTTGCATCAAGTTGAAAACTATGCAAGCAAGCTTCAGTAAACCACACTTGGCATACATATCAACCAAAATTGTGCCAATTTTGACATCCAGGCCCCACCCATTTTTAACCATAAACCCATGAACGGATTTTCCCACCAATAATCCAAGAGAACCCATGTGAGCGCACCCCCCTAGAGCCAATCCCACTGTCAGTTGGTCAGGTTTGTACCTCTCACTCGCTACCATTTCTCGAAAACATGAGAACCCAGAATTCAGTTTCCCGTTATTCATAAAAGCCGCAATCATGGCAGACCAAGAAGCAACATCCCTCAAAGGCATTGCCTCAAAAAGTGCATGCGCTTTGTTTATGTCCCCAGACCTTGAATAGCCAGTTATCATGATATTCCAGGTGACGACATTTCTTTCAGGCGTTTCATCGAACAGTTTACGTGCGTAATTGAAGGAAGCGAGGACATATGCACGGAGCAGAGAAGTGGCAACGTAGACGTGGGAAATGAAGCCCAGTTTGAGGATATGGGAGTGGAGGTGGGCAATGAGGTTAGAATTGTGCAGAGGGGCACAGGAGTTGAGCATGAAAAGTATCGAGAAACTATCAAAGGGAATTGATCGGCGGTGCATTTGAGAGTAAAGGTCCAAGGCTTTGCGAGGAGAGGAAGCATTTTTCAAGGCTAAAGCCCATGAGTTGAATGGTCTGATAGTAAATCTAAAGAGGCCAGAATAAGAATATGGGGGTATTGTCGGTTGGACCATGGCTTTTGTTTTTCCTCACATCCACAGATTCAAAAATCAACTTTCATAATCATACTTGATGGAATAGTCCATGTTTAACAAGTCTCTACCACTTGTTTGGTTTGTCAAGAGAGCTCAAGGAAGAGCTTGGAACCTGTATGTTTCTGCTATTATTCACAAAACCCAAAACAAGAGGTCTATTAATTCAATCACCACTTGGCCTGCTGGCCAGGGCTCACATGGGGTACTTCGCTTGGGTTTGAAGCTTGAACCAGTACTAGTCAAATTAGACTGCAACTATGCCAATAAGAGTACTATCTTGAAGGATGTACTTTACTTGGAAGTGTATTTTCGTACTAGTAAGCTTTTGGCTTGATTATTCACCTCAGCACTCCATGACTTGGTCTATTTTGCAATGATTGCAAAGCATCTCTGCCCACTTCTTAGTTACATTAAGACCTTGCAAACCAAAACCCAATTTTCAAGTCAACATTATTGGCGCATTTGAAGCTCTTGGTTGAATGAACATGCACTTCTGTTTAGTCTTTCTTTCAAGACTACAAGGACCGATCGAGATTGGGAGAAAAGGGTTAGGAGCAGTCAATAGTTTTTTCTTGAAATATTTGGTGATCATTTTCACAAGCTCAAGATCAAACCAACTCTCTGCAACATCTGCAATCTCTTCACCCTCGAGGCTTGACTTGAAATTTAATTTAATTTAATTTTTTTTCTTTTTCAAGATTGATACCTATCCATGGAGGATAGGATAGACTTGAAATTTAATTTGCTTGCAAGTCTAAGTTTATGAAGTTGGCAAAATTTATACTAGTAGCTATCAATCACTCTCACTATTATTATAAATCTAGAAGGTTTGGCTGTTTTTAACAATTCTTGTCCCTACTCATATGATTAGCAGATTTGACCATTGCCGACAAGGAAAGGACACGCGCAGCTTGCTGAAGCAGTCGCTGCTACTACAAGCAATTGGTAATAGAGTTAAGATCTGCACGATTCCTAGCTGCTGCTTGACATGAAGCACACAAAAATATCAGCAGAATACATACGATATATACTCCGACATTACCAATTCTGTGCAGCAAGCATACGCGATTAATATAACAAATTAATATACGTGAAGGAAGGAGTTTTTAATGAAGAAAAAGTTATCATTAGGCATTGATGGTTTCACAAGTGGGGATAATCAAGTCTGCCGGGGTTTTGATTGCAGTGAAAAACTTAAAAGATGTAATCATGCAACTGTCGGTAACGTTATTAATTACTATATATTAAGACTAAATTATGAAAATGGAGTGGTGGTCCCTGGTGTTTAATTATGATCATACACATTTTAACTGTCTATGACAGGACTCGGCCCCTCCAACCCCACTTCTCCCTAAACCATATAGAGGCTAAAACATTATTTTACAACTCTCAAAGCAAGAATGATAACAGCAGCCAAAACGTACTAATGCATCTCTTGGTCACACCTGCAGGCTGGAGACTAGAGCAGTGATGAATGACGATCTTTTTTTTTTGTTGTTTTGAACGGCCAAATTCAACACATCATCTCAGTGCTTCAAATTTATTTATGTAGATTGCAAGCACTGGTACAAAGTCTTTGACACTAACACAAGAACACCATAGCTTTGGACAGAGAGAAAAAAAAAAACAAACAACACTGATGAATGATGATCTGCAACTTAATTAATTACGAACAACATCATCATACAGGATACCCTTGCTTCCTTTGGATGATGAATACATTTTGCAATTATCCCAACAATCTGTTCACTGACTTGCCTGCTTCAATTCACATTCTGCACGGATGCTTTCGTCGGCTGCGATTCTCTAAAATAAGACAGTAAGTCTCGACTCTTGAAGGATACTGTTCGTTCATGGAGAAAACAATATGACGGAGAGATTTTAGTTAGTTAATTGCCACTTACTAGCTCCGACTGCAGTGATTTCAGAGGGAAACCAGATTGACGCTACATTTTTTATGTGGAAGAAGATTCATTGACAAGTGTGTTTTTCAAAGTCTATAATTGCTTTGTAATGTCACCCCATTGATAGCAGGCATTGCTTTTCCACGTGATTTCCTCCTTTAAAACTTGAAAGAATAGAAAAAGGAGACAGATTATGTGAAAAGTTTTGTCTCTACTTTTAAAATCAGAGGAAATTAGGGAGAGCAGACATATCGAATCATCATCATCTTCGTTGACACCAAGAAATTGACATTCTCAAGCAACCGTTGAGTGGAGAAAGGAGATGCCAATCTACACATGTGGTGTGTGTGTGTATGTGTGTGCATATATATATAGTTAAATAGTACTAGTAGTTTCTGCAAAGCACGAATTAAGACAAAAGTCTTTAGAGATCATTGGCATGTTTGAATTTGGATGCAAGAAATCATGTCGGTTATCCTTGAATCATGAAGTCTTCCCCTAAATGTTCATATTATCATTCATCCCCCACCCTTAATCATATCTCTTCTTCTTTCCCATTCCATACTTAGATTACTTTTTATATCTCTAATTTTATTTTCTCAAACATTATTAGATTCCATCCTACCATTTCCACTATATGTTAGTAGAATGCTAAAGCTAGCTAATATGCTCATGAGATATCAATTGTAAACTTTGAAACAGCGGAATGTATGACTTTGTGTTTACCAATTGTCTTCTTCTCCTATCAACGAAAACCTCCCCTTTCTGTCAAGTGATCTGTTTACGGGGCATGTATATTAATTATTTTTATTTTATCGAGCATATACATTTATATATCATCAATGCTAGCTAGAAAGGGTTTTTTCATATATAGTTAAAAGCGAAAGATGAAGAGGCAAGGCTTGGAAGCTACCAAAACACTCGATTGAGAGCAGTGGTCCTTAAATTTCATGATGATTACTCCACCCCAAGTTAAATTTCCTGCTTCTCTATCTAGATATCTCCATCATACACGTATAATTAAGTAGCCAAATTTGGAACAACTAGCACCTGTATATTTAGAGGAGAGGAGGGTTGGTTTTGTGAAATTAATTGGAGCTAGAAATATAAGCAAAGCTGCTGATCTCCAGCTAGCCTCCCACCTAATGGTGAGTAGAGCTGCGATATATGCATCAGGAGGTTGAGTTAAGATCAATAGGATGGTCCATCACTGCTGCAACAAACAGAAAGTCAAGAGAGGGCTGTGGTCTCCCGAGGAAGATGAGAAGCTAATCAGATACATAACCACCCATGGCCATGCTTCTTGGAGTTCTGTTCCAAAACTAGCAGGTGTATTAATTATTTAAAAATGCATGCACACTCTTCTCAACTTCAAAGAATATTCCGATCTGTCTTTGAACTAACCTCATTGTTTTTAATTAAGTGTCCTCTGGTACCAATGATCATAGTCCACATATACACATCGATCGTTTTGAAATGGCCAAATGGGTTTTGATCTTGAGCTTCTTGCAGGCTTGCAGAGGTGTGGTAAGAGCTGCAGACTGAGGTGGATAAATTACTTGAGGCCGGATCTCAAAAGGGGTTCATTTACTCCACAAGAAGAGAGGATTATCATTGATGTTCATAGAATACTAGGCAATAGATGGGCTCAGATAGCTAAGCACTTGCCAGGTAGGACAGACAACGAGGTCAAGAACTTCTGGAATTCATGCATCAAGAAGAAGCTTATCGCACAGGGGTTAGATCCCAACACTCACAACCTCCTTGCTAATCCAATTTATAGCATTAATGGGAGTAGTAATTATGGAAAAAGTTCATGCAAGCTCTCCTGCTGTATCTATGATGAACAACCAACCTTCAGTAGTACTGTAATTTCGGTAGTAGGGAATGATGATTCTTATCCCGTAGATATGAAACCACCTTCCCTGATCACTAGTCTACCAGCTGCTTCATCAGTTGCAGTTCCTGCTCCTCCCGACGATGGTTATTATAGCCAGTCTTGTTCAACATTATTGCATGAAGGTATCTCAACCATACCAACCTGTAAATTCGAAGACCAAAAGCGTGACATAGTTCAGACAATCCGAGAACAAAATCCGCATGCTTCAAAGGAATCGCCGACGCGATCGTCCTGGGAAAGCCTCCTAATCCCATTCTCCTCTACTCATCCTTCATATCATCAACCTGGGTTGGGGCGCAGTGATTGCACGTGGGAATGGGATGGTATTGAACCCAGAGAAAATAAAGCAGTAGTATTGCACAGGAAGCAACAAGCAGTAGCCAATCCACCAGAGCAGAGGGTTTGCGAGGTGGAAATTGAAAAACGAAAGGACTACTACTTCAGCGGAGCTCAGGATACGGAAATGGAAGCTTCATTTGAGAGTTATTGTAACTTTGAGTTTGATACCTTAGTTCCCTATGGAATATAATGCCAGTCCCATGGAATTAATTGTTACTAGTACTAATATTTTTGTTTCTCTGTATTATAATGTGTACATGGATAGTTTTATGTTATGGTTTTATTTTATAAATAATTAGTTTTGTTCTTTTTTTCATTAATTTTTGTAAAAGCCTAAATCCTAATTGTAGTCAAAATGGTAAAGGTTAAAACAAATGGAGTCCTAATACTAGTAATACTACGCATTCAAGTAAACAGAAAATTAAAAAATAACAATAATAATAAAAGAGGGTCAGAGGTGGTCACGTGGGTTGCACAGGCTTCCCAGACAAGCACAGGAACAGACTAACACGAGCACAGCAGCTTCTCCTCCTAACTTGAGTGGGAGATAGATCATAAGCGCCGCCCGCCGCGCCTTATAAGTACCTTCTAACTTAAAACTTGTTTTCTGATTTTGTGATTTTGTGTCGCTGCTTCTCAACCTCAGAGTAGCATCCCTTTCCTTTCATCGTTTCTCTGCTTTTCAAACTCAAGAGTATCACCCCTTCCATCCAAAAACATGCCGCAAGGTACCTCTCTCTCTTAATTCTACTGTTTGAAAGTATAATATTAATACTTACGCCTATAATTTTGATGTAGCAGAGCTCCCTGGGTTGTACTACGATGCTGAGAAGAACAGGTACTTTCCCATCAAACCTCGGATACCTGGCTCTTCTTCCCATGCGTCGCAATTTCAAAAGAACCCACTTTCAAACTCCATCCAGGTTGAGGTAGGTAACACCATTCCGATTCTTCTTCATAATATGAATGCTTGTTGAAGGTTGTCCTCTAAGGATTACGTTTTTCCATTGTATGGTTGACATAGATATCGACGCTAACTGTGGAAAAGATATTTCTTCCCTAATCCTAAGGATTCCTCATAACAATAATGATTCAACTGTGTTCAATTGAAATCGTTTTCTATCTTTACTACCTAGACATCTGGTTCAGTCTCCAATTTTGTTGAGACTTTGAGTTTTTCATTTGGAAGACTAACAATAATAATAATAATCCTGCCTTAATTCTAATGGGGTTTTCACCATTAACTTTTTCTTCCTTACCTTTTAACTTTACTGGAGACAAACAGCTTCATGTTTTTCCAATCTTCAACTTCTTTTACTCATTTTGTTGCAGGCAACCAAGCTGTGTCCACAAACCAAGGCTCCCACATCTAGGCTGCTTCATCTTAGAGAGTTGAACGGCGGTGCTTTCACTTTTGATCGAGGGAGGCATAGTTTTCAGGAGGAATTCCACAAGTTACAGGCTTCTAAACCTGTGGTAATTTACAAGTTGCCCAATGCTAATTTTCTAAAATTTACAAATTCTTCATGTTAGTCCGCTAATTCATCAAACTAAATGGACTATATCATTTTTAACCGTATTAAGAGTTAGTTTTAGTTTATCTTGCAGATAGGTCAAACCATTTTTTTTTCTTTCCTTTGTGACCCTTGAGAATATTTATGGAAAAGAGTAGAATAATACTATTGTATATGAATTTATATTGCCTGTACTAGGTTTTTTAAGGCTGCATTAGTTGGAATTATTTAACATCCCAGAGGATTATTCAGAATTTTGTTCCCCATAAATTTCTCGCTGAAAATCACTTAGTTTTCATTATCTTATGTTACTAAAATTTATTTCAGGTTTGGAGATATCATGGGACAGATAATGTAAGTGATAGTGCTTTGGAACAGACACAAATAGATATACAGACACTAGAGGGTCAAACGGAAACTGATGTTCTACTAGCAGGAAGTATAGATGGCTCCTTGAGGTATAAATAGAGTTGGAAACATACATAGATGTATCTAGATTCTCTTCCAAATACAAGATGCCTCCAAAATATTTTTCTATAGTTTTATTATAATTCTGCTGTTGTAGTTGGGCCTACAATTTATTAACACATAAGGAATGAGTTGTTAGTATTCATTTGCTTTTATCACATCTACTGGTGGCAAAATACATTTTGCCAAAGCGTGTCATTGGTTAGCATGTTTTGAGCAGTGACCTGTTATTCTGAATTGTGGTGTCACGTCATCTGGTGATAATACACCCTGGACAGACTGTATGGTTGGGAGACCTAAACATGCCCTAGTTCTTGCAAATTGGAATGAATTGTGATATAAATATGAGGAACACAATGCATGTCATGGTCTTTCTATTGGTGCTACCATCTAAATTAGTTCGCCTTTTGAATTTCATTGTGACATTGGGACCCCCACATATCTTTGACACCTTTTCTTTCCCACAATGAAGTGATTTTCTTGTTGGTGTTACCAGCCGAATGTTATCCATCCCTTCTAATTATTGTATTGGAGCTTTTACATATTATGATGCATTCTCTTATGACTGCAAAACACATGCACATGCATACATTTTACATGTTGAGTTAAATACTAATATTCACTTCCATTTGTCCATTCAAGTTTTATGTTACACTGTAATTCCAAGCCTTATACTTGTCTCATGGATTTGTTACTGTCTTCTAATTCTTCTTGTGATGCAACAGTAGCTTCTTTAAATGGCATTGCAGAGCAACTTATGTATCATCCCTTGTTTGAAATTTTCTATCACTGGAGTGGTACTTCATAAACATTTAGATAATTTAGTCATTGCTTCTGAAGTTTGGTGTTCTTGCAGTTTCTTAAACGTTGGAAAGTTTGGACAACATTTTGACTATGGGCTAACCCACATTCCTGATCTTGTTGGGCCTTCTACCAAGGTCGAAGCAGAGAGTAATGAAACACCTCAGTATATGTGGAGGCCCCCAGGTGCTTCTCTTCGTATGCCGTCAAGAATTTCTTGTATAAGATTGTTTGAAAAGTGCTCTACTTTTACAAACAATGATGACTCTAAGGTCCGACGTGCACTGTATCCTTCAGTGATTGCTTATTTTGACATACACTTTAACATGTGGCCTCCCTTAGAATTATTTGTTTAATTTATGTGATGGTAATACTTAAATGTTCCTAGCTGCTGAATAGGTTAACTTCTATTATGTAAATCCACTCATTGGATGGGAAAAACAAAAGAAAAATTTTCTCTTTTTAGGTTCTTGATCTGGGATATGCTGAGAATGGTTGTGGTCCACTCGATTTAATCTGTCTAGGAAGGCTTTTGCCCAAACTGCATGGTCATTCTATAAATAGACCCTTTTTCCTATAATTGAAGACGTTTATCCCTGAAAATATTTGAATCTTGGCTGTGATCTGGATGGGCAAGATTTTAACATGTTTTATGAAGCATTACTCATCGGAGTCTCACTTTGCCAAATGGATGTGCTACCTAATTCATGGTTTATACCACTGCTGCGATAAACTTCTCAAATTTTAGATATACTATGTCTGAATCGGAAGAAGATTTGGTTTTGCACTTGCTATCTCTTAACATAAGAAAACAGGATAACTACACTGGGATCCGAGACTTCTGGTGGATATGTTTATATCCTTAATCTCCTGGAACCAGTAGATTTTAGTTCTACAGTGGATCAAAGGTTACATGCAGTTGCATCTTTCAATTATACCATTTGGACAGCAGATTTCAACTCTCATACAAGTCAAGCAGTAATTGGCAAGTTTTTTCTCTCCCTGTCATTTTCGTTTTAGTTTTTTCATCTTGTTAAGTTGTGCTTAATTTGGCTTTGATGTTGTCTTCTTTTGTCGAATGGAATTAGATAGCTTTCCTGAAATTTCTGGTAGTTCCTCTATTATGCCATTGTCCACTAGATGGAATCATAAGCCTTTCTTCTCAGTCTTTCATATGATCAGTAATGCAAGGTCCTTTGCGATCATTTCCAGCCATGTTTTCCTCAGTTTAGTTTCCCTGCTCAATTTAGGTTTGCAATTACATGGTATTAGACATTAATTTTATCCACTTGGACTAAGGCCTGATCATTGGTTTCGCATTTTCTACATATTTGCACTCTTATTCAATCACAAACTGCAATTAATCGGAATTGCTGTGAGCATATGTCATTTTAAAATTTCTGTTGTTGTATCTTATTTGAACAATTGTCATAACGAGTCCCTTATGAATAAAAATATAAATAAGAGGGTAGTGACCTTTACCTGCAATGACCTTTACCTGCTATTATCTTTCACTTTGTGTAATGTCAAGATAGTTATATATGCTTGTTTGATTGTTATAGGAACCAATATTGGAGCTTCTTTGGTCAATGTGGAAAGAGGAACCTCAACATGGGTGTGTCGTAGTAAAAGTGATGTTTTGGCACAACAATTTGATCAGACAGTAAGTAATATATCCTTTCAAGGTTTTGGCCAATGATCTCAAATGCCCCTTTATTTTAATCGATGAGCCTTTTCATAATTTCTCAACTTGTAAGGAGCAGAATAAGTTCATTAATATTAATGTTCAACCATGCTTAATAAATTTTGCTACTCCCTTTACGCATTGGGAGCCAAATAAATACAATTTTGCAGCTGTCTGGACCATCTTATCTTGTCTGGGCCCAAGCTAAGTGATGTATATCTGATTTATAGTAATTAGTGGCTTAATGTGTTCAGTGAATCATATATGTATGTATACTCTTGAGTCCAGCAATGCAGGTAAAGACTAGAGTGATAAGTTTGCAGAACTATGGGACCACATTCAGATCCTGATTGGCCCTTGTCTTATGTAGTCTACTTATTATTAACGGGATTTGCTTCGTTGAAGATTGCAGCAAACCTGTATCTGGAAATTGATCCTGAATATTACTTATGTCAGGGCAATCTTGTTTTGTGTGGACTCAGAAATGGAGCGATTGTCACTGTTGATGTCCGTGAGAACCAGGATGGCCTGTCTGCTAGACTCACGAGGCATCGAATACCTTACTTCTCGTCAGGTAGAAGTAATCAGAAACAATGGTTTGAGGTATCAACTCTATTTTAGAGATATTAAATTGTAGTTTTTATGTGTGCATATGATGAAAAGATAATGAGTGATGGTGATTTTTAATTCTGAATCTGAAACCAGGTTGTGGTCTTAAGAGCAGCTGTAGATTTAATGTAAAATATTGCTCTTAGAAGTGTGGCAACTTTGTTAGTAGATGAGCCATGAGGCATGATCTCATATTTCCACTTCTCTTGCTTTTAATGCCAACTTATTCAATTTACTTATTCATGTCTCACTTCATCTCATATTATGAAATTTTGTTGAACGTTTAACTTGGGAACTTCTTGTTTTGTTGAACCGGAGGGTAATGTATCTGATTGTCATGTTTTTCAGCTCAAAGGACGCATATATCCATCTCGTACCATTTATATGCCATCATCTATTTCTAGGTTAGTGGGCTTTGATGTTTATCGTAAACCTGTTTTCAAGTATTCTTTGTTTGCTTTGAGTTTGTTAACTCCTGCTACATTTTTTGACCTCAAGTTTGGTGTCACTTCAATCCTATGATCAGTACTTCTTGGCAAGCTCGATGGATGGTTCGGTTAGTTTCCTTTAGCCTCTTTTACTCTTGTATGAATTTTTGCCTTGCTAACTTCACCTCTGCCCCTAATTTTCCTCCCTGTTTAGTTTTATTTAAATTATATTTTTTTTTTGAAAAGTGGAATTTATTGGCCATTATCCGGACTCTCATTGGTATGAAAGAAAATCGGTATGGCAAGAAAAGCCAAAACAAAAAAGTTCACACACTGCTTACATAACCCAGCAGCATGCCCTCATCAATCAGAACCTCACAAAAAAAAAACTCTATCCTGCCTAAGATCAAAAACAATAGCAGGGACCAAGGAGGCTAAACAACAACGACATAATTCTTAGAAAACAACCTCAAACAGTGACAGCAATACCCAAAGACCACAAAACAAAAATGATCCAAAAACAGAGAAGAGACTTCAAGAACCCTTGAAGCCCTTGATCATCAAAACCAAGATCCAATCGGAGTAGAAAAGTTGACAGGAGATTTTTTCACATTACTTGGGTTCCTTTCTCACTTTAACAATATTTAAATTATATTGGGTACATAGTTGTTGCATTTGCCTTATTCCTGATAGCAGTTGTATTTTTTGCGGTGTTGTTTGTATCTCTATTAGGACATGTCTAGATGGATTCTCTTATGAATAATCTTTTTCTTTTTAATAATTTTCTTAATAGATGAAGCTATATGATCACCGGCTAACTAAGAGAGGGGCTGTACAATCTTATGGAGGGCATGTAAATTCCCATACTCGTATACAGCTTGGAGTTGACCAATCTGAGAGATTTGTTATGTCAGGTCCATACAAACTCAATGCATGTCATACAATCTTAGCAGATATGGGAATTTAAGTGTCTGACAACAATTTCATTTCAGGAGGAGAGGACTGCTATTTACGGCTTTGGAGTATCAAGTCTGGTAAACTGCTCTTTGAGGACAAATTTTCTGATTCTGCGCCAACAACTGTTTGCTGGCAAAGGGCTGAAAGTATATTTCATTTTCTTCCCTACTTTTGCTGGGTTTTATATATTTATCTTTCTTCCTCGCCGGTGGTGGGGGATATTATATCACTTCTCTGTCCACTTTATAGTTTATATTATATAAACCTTGGAAATACGTGCAGGATACGGGGGAAGGGAAGATGAAAAACAAAGATATAAAGAGCACCTACTTGGGCAAAACCATAATTCCGGGGCATGGCTTGGATCACGTGAAGGCCTATTCCACATGCACTGGTCCTGACTTGTAAACCAAGGTTCATCTTTAAGGTCAGATATCATCAGTGGTGTGTGTTTGTGATCTTGATGAGAGACTTGATACTCTGCAGTGTGAAATGCTTTCCAGCAGCAGTGGTGCCAGCCCCAATTTTGATAATACCGTCACTATAGCATAGCAATACAAAATTCTACAGGATGTTTATTAGACAATCTACTGTTAGGCATTGGAAGGGTATAAAGCAACAGTTTGCTCTACATTTTTTTTTTTTTGAGGTGGTGTAGGGGCCGAGGGTTGTAACACATAACTGTCAAAACTTGTATATTGTAAGCATTAATTATCCATCATTTTTGGAATTTGTGCTTAACGGTTTTCGAAAGCTGATGTAAATCTGTTGTAATTAAAAGTGCCACGCACATCTGATGGTTGAAGGTTGCCGGTTTGTCCTTGTAACAGGGTCTGGGTGCACTAATACTATTGCCTTATCCTAGGTACAGCATGTATGCAATGTGTCGCAAATGTTGTCGCCGAGTTAGCTACAGCTAATTGGCAAATTGATTTTTCCTTTATCTACGCAGAAAACATAGATTATCACAACCCGAATTTTAGAAAAGAAAGTTATAAAAGCACATACTTCGAATAAGGCAATCACTTGTTTTTCTCGTTCCTAGTACTGATAGTCAAAGGGTTGGGTCTGAGAGTCTCATTAGCTACAGTCCCTCCTGGTTCAGGGCATCCATGCAGGTCGGTGATTGGTCTGGTTGAGTGAGTGATTGTTACAAAAGTTCGGTAAAGTGATGAAGATGATGAAAACCCCTCAAGCCTCAGTCAAAATCAAAAGCAAAGACAGAATGATGCTTTCATTGCCAAAAGCGAACAATCTTACCTCCTCTGTGCAAATACTTGGTGTCTTCGTCTTGGTCTTGACTTAAACTCCTTTTTAGAAAGTTTTACAATCGTGGAAAGCCATGGAATAAAATCTAGTGCGAATATCTACTCAGTCTATCATAAGCAATGAGATTATATGAAATTGTAGACCACAAGAGGGACATCTTCAAAATTCCTTTTTCCATAAGCCCCACCTTGTTGTTGCTGACAAAACTCACAAACTCTTACAGCTGATCATGTGACAGGTATTCACTGCTTGATAACAACCTGTCACAAATTACTTGTCATTGATTTTTTGTTTATTTGTTCTAATTTTTGTGATCTTAGGACATTATAAATGTTGTGAGGTGATTTAATGAGAGTATCTGACAGAAAAAAGGGAAGGCAAGAGGCGAGAGGCCTGAGCTACAGCAATTTCTTCCAAACTTAGCACAAGCATTTGCACCCAAGCTATCCACGAGGATCCTGATTGAGTCAGAAGCGCCCACAAATTTCGAGATAA
>NW_018397290.1:538916-540613 GCF_002168275.2 Theobroma umbraticum
GTTCCAAGTCTGAATATCCTTTGATTCCAATCCAAGTCCATGGCCAGCCTCAGATTAAGGGTGAATTTATGCTGCCAGCTCATTCTCGCACACTTATCCAAAAAAAGAGTTTCGCTTTTCCTTTTTGTATTGCTCTGGGAAGGCAGGCATGTCTCTAACTAAGCCATAACACCAAACTTAATTTGATACAAAAATTTTAAGAAATTTACAATATCATTACTTTTAACCTGCCCTTATCTCACCATCTCATATCAGATGAAACTTGTTAACTAAAGGGTATAAACCCGTGGAGATGCTGAGAAAAGGAGGAGTGTCTAAAGGATAGCATGAAAAACAAATGCAAAAAGTAGTTACAATGAAACGAAAACAAAAGGGAGGAGTTAGCTAGGTTCCAAAGCGGATAGAAGAGTGGGGAATGGAGAAGGCAGATAAGGACGGGGAAAACAATGGACAATTGCACTGCACAAGTAAACAAGGGTTTGGAACTTAGGGTGGGGACTGGGGAGAAGGAAAGTGACCCTTCACCACTGCTTTGGATGCCATTGCCAGGTTCGTATGTATGACTTTACACGAAAAACAATGGCTGTTTTGGGCCTTTCCTTTGTCATTCTTTATGACGTTTTACATTTACAATTAGCCCCTATTGCAGGAGCCTTTGTGTCTTAAAAGACCTAAAGCGAACATGCATTTTTCAATCATTATGTCTCTCTTTCTCTTCTTTTCATCTACACAAATTTCATCTCTTAGCTCGCAACGTCCACCTTTCTGGTACTGCTCTTATGATCATGGTTCATTACTTAAAAATCTTTCACAATTTAAGCAGCTAGCTAATAGTAGTTGATGTTTGATGACTATACTCGTACACCTTTAATCCCTCTCCCAAAACTGGTTAAATGAAGCCGAATTCCAGACGGGTGAAGAGTAAGCACATGGGCACTTCGCCTAATCTTTTTTCGAATATCAACCAAGTGAGAATAGCCATTTCTTTTAGTAGCTGCATATGCTTCCGTTAAACACAACATATTTTGGGAGGAGTATGGAGTATAAACACAATCATGACTCATACTTTTGTATTGCAATGTCACAAAAAGAAAAGAAAAACTAAGATCAACACTAAAATCTCATCATCATCATCATCAAATGATTGATTTTGATGGGTAAGGTGTGTTTGGAAAACAATACAACTAATAATTAAGAATATATAAAAGTAACGTAGTGATATATCGCTTTCCTCCTACTGTAGGAGAGCTAGCTAGCTAGCACTGACTAAGAAGCTAGCTCTATATATATGTAACAAACTAAAATATTAATATATAAAAAGAAAGATGGAACAAATTAGACGTAAACTTAAGTAACAAGCTGCTGCGAGTCTCTACAACATGATTATTATTAGTTGAATTTACCTATTGGATATGGGATTAGGACCACTAGGAACTTCGTGTGCACTGGCATTGAAAATCTTTTCTCGCCACGGAAATGGCCATCTTCTTCTTCGCCTTGCTGGTGGAGAAAAATGATCTGCATCGGTCGACTTTGAACGGTTGTCGTAATTTGACTCCATCATCCGGCGCCCAGCTGGCCTCCTTGTGGAAAATTCCGTGCTGTAGTGCGACGTCCCATCCCTTTCCCTTGAACTGTTGGCATGTAGGAAATTACTAGTACGCTCCCTGGTGGAGTCGGCCATCCCCATCGTACCG
>NW_018397290.1:540623-541601 GCF_002168275.2 Theobroma umbraticum
TAATAAGAAGACAGAAGAAGAGAGTCATACAACTGACATAAGAAGAAGTTACATCACCTGCAGCCATGCAAGATGAAGAACACTAGCACGTAGTACTATATATAAATCATGCATCCAAGAGAATTTGGGTTGTCGGCATATAGGTGCTAAGCGTAGCTAGATACGAGCTAGCCTAGCTTGCTGCTGCACGTGCGATGTTGAGAGAGCTAGCTCAAGTTTGCATATCAGGATGAGTTTTGAGGAGGATTCCTTATACTAGCTAGCTATAGGGTTTAGTATAAAAATGGTGGTACCACTTTGGAGAGAGAGAGAGAGTTGAAAGATCAAAAAGTGTAAAGCAAAGGAGCGGTGTAACTGCAGGAAGAATGCTTTAGCATTCGGTAGAGAAATACGAAGAAGAAGAAGGAGAAGGAGAAGCTTGTGGTGTGTATGCAGTATTGTGGGTTGGGTTTTGTTTTGTTTTGTTTGACCTTAATTTATGACAGCGAGCTAGGAAGCGCTGTCCCTATAGACTTTTACCCACAGTTAGTGTCGACCACCAGGGCATCAGCACATTCTGCCGATGGAACCTGGATGAGACAATCCTCTTTAGGAGTCTAAACTTGTTTGTTTCTTCGTCCTTGCCAAAATGCTCCAATCACGAAAAAACAAAATATCCCCAATACATAGTTTAGATTGGATCCTGTTTTTTATGTATAATAAATTTACGTAATCTATCAGAATATATTTTTACAATTTTACCAACACCAATAAATATTTTTTGAACAGCTTGTCATTGAGTGCTTTCAGATGAATATTTTTATACAGATTCAATTACTTGAACTGTGAGATTTTTTTAATCATTTAATTAATATAATGAACTTTGTTTGAGTGTATAAAAAATAATCAATTTAATTAGAGCCGCCCGCCACCTTAATTGGAGCTTACACTTCTCCTTAATTATTGTCAAAACACAAGAGATTGAACATATATATATAT
>NW_018397290.1:541611-545229 GCF_002168275.2 Theobroma umbraticum
ATATATATATAGATATCACAAGGAAAGCAAAAAGAATAGTACATTGATAAACTCGAGTCTCAGGAGCATTAATTAATTATTGATAATTAAGAGGGAGAATTGAATTATCAGCAAAACATGGCAAGACCAAAAATAGATAAGCGAATAGACAGGAAAAAAATCAATAAGAGTTGACGACACTGCAGTTGGTTCGAATTTCGCCTTCATTCTGACCAGAGAGGACCTGAATATTTCCAAGCTTTACCATGGAGACCCAAAACTGGTTTCTGAAAATGGAAGGGTCCTGGATTAATGTGTTAACGATAGGTCTAGTCCTTGAATCAGAATATAGCATTTGATCTGTGGATAAGAGTCCCATCTTCTTCTGAAGATTCGCATAAAACTGGGCATCAAATGTGGTTGGGGTTGTAGCATCAAGATCAACGTAATTAGACTCTGAGTCTGGTGCACATGATCTGCATTTTCTTTGCAAGAAGTCCAGATAGTGATCATCAATCGGTGGATTAGGAGTAGGCATGCCAGTTCCATTCAAGCCATGCACCCGGTGTTGAATTGAATCGCACGCTGTCCTTCCAATGGTGTGTGCTCCTGGACGTACATATATAGGGATTCTAATTATTAGAATTTAAGAAATTAATTGATTGATTAGAGCCCAACATTATGAATTATATTGCAATATTAATTAGCTAGTATTTAGAATATCAATTATTAAGTTACCATGATTAACAAAATTACCTGAGAGAACAACCAAATCAATGACATTCAGACCCCGAGATTGGAAGAACTCAATCAGAGTGGTAATGCTTTCGCGGCCATGAGGCACCATGTCAGCATCTTTTGCATTTGAAACTCGGGAATCTTTCCTGCCGTAGTGAACCATCCAGTATGGACCTCCAAGTAAGACAGTGGCATCCCTGGTGGCGGCCGTCAGAATGTCTGCGCAAGAAACTGTTGCTGGGTACAGTTTCTCCACCTCCGCCTTAATGTCGTCTATCACTTGAAATCCTCTCAATGTTTTGCTGGCCTCGGCTCTCCTCTCACTTCCCTCGTGGTTTAAAAGAATGGAAGCATCGCAGCCCTGATGAGCATTAATGAGCATGCGCATGCATGAATATAAAATCACGTCACATCCACACTTGACAGGTCTATATGTATCATATATGATAGGCTAGTAGGTAGGAGTATCAATTGATGCAAAATGAAAGACAATTAAGCTAGCAGGCAGGCTTACCGTGACAGCGCAGTCATGAAAATGCAACCTCAAGAGGCTAGCGGCAAGAGTGTAATCCTTTGCAACCCATTCCTTGACTTTTTTGTTGATAATTTCTTCAAGCGTTGGACAGCTCTGGTGGTAGTAGTTGAAGGGTAGGAGATTATCAAGAGGTGATGTCCCTGCCAATGTGCTAAAGAGCGGAGAAGAGGCAGAGGCAGAGGCTGATATAATTAAGACAACCAGTGTGAGGAGGAAGGGGAAGGATTTCATTGTTTAATTTGTCAGCCCAAAACTCAAGGAAATTGGGATGATGGATGGAATCTTTGGTAATGTTGATACGTTTATATATATATATATATGTGTGTGTGTATGTATGTATTAAGAGATGAATTGCCTTAGAAATAGAAAAATACGTGGGAGGCACCCCCACCAGAAATATTATTAATCAAAGATGACATGCTAGCATGTCCGAGTTGGGAATTAATTAATGCCTCTGACCTGACCTCACTAGTCCGTTAAAGAGAAGGTTAGAAAAAGGCATTCACCAACCCAACCCAATGGGTTTCGGCCAATATGGTCCAAAGAGGCCCAACAGAGATCGGAGAGCCCAACCTAATCCAAGAATAAGCAATACTTCCTATGTCCGGTGCGGGGTGTAAATATATGTATAAAGTGTAGTCAAATAATGCCCTTACTCTACCCTTATTTTTTATATTCTCTTGTTGCCTTCTGCTCTATATCCTATATGTAGGAGTAGATATTATGACATGCTTGGAAATTGTTTACGGGTATGCCTTAGTTATCAACATCTTAATTTGTCAGCTTCTCTTGGCTAAAAGCATCTTAATATGATTTTATATCTAAATCTTAGCAGCTACCAATTCCACGAATATTCTATATATATTTATTTAATCAATCATTAAGTACGTGTCTATGCATGTTTTCATCATATTTTAATTCTTTAGTAAGAATAAGATTAATCATTTGCGACTGATTGGTGGCAAATACCTTGGTAATAAAACAAGACCTTAATTAATTTGTAAATACAAACGTCATGTAATTAATGATTTTAATCCAACATTATATATCACGGGACAACTTTTGTCTAAACAATTTAAGACAAATTAATTAAGGCATTAATTGTCATTTTCTAGCTACCTGTGTCATCTATATCTTAAGCTACGCCTATTGTTGCCGAACCTAGCTATAACCATAGACATTGACAATCTTCTGCTTCGCTAGTTGTTCAACTCATATTTAGGTATATATGATGTGAATAATTAGGATTTCATTTGATCATCGTTATATTTGTAATTTGATAATTTTTTTTTACAAATTAATTAAGAACTCATAACAAAAATATCAATCAAACAGAATTTAAGTGCTTTAATTATTTTCTAACAATCCAAATTTATGTTGTTGTTGAAATAAAACAATTTAAATAATTTCTCTCCCCGATCGGACTTGTTCCTCAAATAAATAAATATTTTAAAGAAAAAGAAGAAAACTTAAGTATTTAGTTTCCTAGCTAGCTAGCTACCCCCAGGTTTCGTATGATCTTGAAGAAGAGAGATAACTTGCATGGCCAACGTAAGGTAAAAGTAGTTTGATGCTTATTCTGAATATATGAATAAAGGGTAGCTAGGGCGAAAGCAGGAAAACAATTCAGCAGGTGATTTGGAGTAGGCAAGCAATGAAAAAGCCAGAAAAAAGACATTAGGGTTTGGTGGCTCAACCCAATTATATGATTATGATTATTATTAGTTAATTAAGAATGAAATGAGTAAGCAATGCGTTAAGCTAGCTAGCTGCTTGTTTTCTTTACAAGGATGACAACGGATGCAATTAATTAAGTTGGTGTAATAATAATAGCTAATTACGTGGGGACTCCATTGCTTTGACTATGTAACTAAAAATAGGAATTCAACCGCTCTCTTTCTCATTCTGAGCTAACACATTAATAAAACAAGCAAAGCCCACAGCTCGCTCACTCACTCCTCTTAACTACTGCAGCTAGCTGCAATCCTTTCTCTTCATTCCATTATAACCTTTCATATTCACTTGTATTCGCTTCTTTCTGTAATTTACTATAGGACAATTATATTATACAAATTCCTTTTGCTCAGATTTCTACATGCATATCCTCCCTCTGACCCACTTTGACCTTGTCAAATTCAAAACGATTAGTAAATCCTTTCATCGTCACCTCCATTTATGTGCACAACTGTCCACCGTGGTACAGTTGCAGTATCATCAAAGTCTCAAACAATCTCTACAAGTCTCAGCCTGCCCCCCTTTCCCTCCCTTGTTCCCAATACAACAGTAGAATTAGATCGGCAGTGCATTTATGGCACTCCACTGACAGACTTGTGCTCTCAAATCTCGAGGCCTCTTATCTCCTCTTG